>NC_140439.1:36270950-36385950 GCF_963576455.1 Neolamprologus multifasciatus | reverse complement strand
CAGCTGCGCCAGAGTGACCGAGCCCCAGGCCAAGAGGCCGAGGGCGCCACCCCCAAAGTGGCCCGAGCGAGCCCCAGGCTGCAGGCCCCGATAAGCAGCCACCAAGGAGTGAGCCGGTGTGTACCTGGACGCCCATCCCTGGACACATTAGCCATTTTAGAGAGATATTGAGGTCTCACTGGGCTCTTCCCCAGAGCCTCTCATTGGTTGAACACGGCCAAACCACTTCATCGATTACTGCTATTAATAATATAATGTTTTCTTTCTGCTCCATGCTTGAAATACAGTTGAGTATGAGAACAAAAACTACCTGCACAAGGGATAAGGTCACACCTTCAGTATATCTCATTTATTTTGACGGGCCTAGACCACTGAAGCATCAAATGAAATGTGGTATATATAGAGATGGGGTAAGTATTTCTCTGCAGAATGATGACTGTGGATGTGGACCTTAACATCATGCTAAGCCAGTATGGACAGTACTTACAGGAAGCAAAAGTTAAGATAAGGATACGTACAATCCTTGATGAAACAAAAAAGAAACTGGATGATTACCATTGTGTCTTACACGTATATTTGTCCGTTCTTTGCGCTCACAGTCAGTATTTGCCTGCTCAGTCAAATGTAAATTTATTAGATTTGCTTTTGGGCATTTCAACAAGCAACCAAGGGTGTCATTTTTAAAGATGGATTTTGAAAGGTCATTTAAAAATGTTACCAATTCTGTGAGCTTCATATCCTCTGGCAGGGCGCTGCAGAGCTCAGAGCCCATGAGTGCAAAAACCCAGTCACCTTTATTCTTGAACCAGGATTTACCAAATACTTCGAAGATCCCAGCGTGAGCATCTGAGTTTGAACTCGGTCTCACGGGGGACCAGCAATTCAGCGCTATGGCTCTGAGCCAGGCCGTGATGTACTTTAAAGGTCCTGAAATCCATTTTTCCTCATTCAGCCTCTAACTTTGAGTGATGTGGCCCGTCGTCCCTGCCAAAGTTGCAGCTGTTTTGTTCATTTTAAATAAAGGTTTTTGTTTGTTTTTTTCCCCTCTCTGCTCCTATAATTGATTAAAGTGCTGGGGAAATGGGATATGAATGACTCAGAGAGCCAATCAGAATTCCACAATATTTCACATGAAATCTGATGAGAGCGGGGGGTTTGATTAGTCTCAGTCAATCAGTCAAATCAACAAAATCAGTCACCAACAAATAGCCCTGGTTAAGTAGATTAGCTGAGTTAAAAAAAAAGGTTAAAGTCAGAGCGTTGAGAGGCAGGGCACACCTTGTTAAATCATCAGAGATGACAGCGCTAACCACTGCCGCACCGTGCCATCGCATTTACATGTGGCATTTTAGAGAAATATGTAAGGAGGCTGGAATTTGTTAGATGTCATGCAGCTACTCCCGACTGTTTTTTGATTAACAAACTAAACTAAACGTATGTATGACCTCAAGAAAGGGAAGACGTGATTGGAGTGATGCACCACAGTTGGAGGGAACATGTTATGCATGTCATCCCCCTTCCTCAGCTCCAATTTCCTCCAGCACCCGTTGGCACTACTGATCGCGACGCAGCCCCCCACCAGCCTCCAATTTTCGTACCATCGCCCCAGATAAGTGTGAGTGAAGACTATTGTTTAGAACAGCAGTCTGTGTAATTTCACCATTAGTCTCAATCAAAGACGACCAGCCTTCAAGCCTCAGGACAATGTGTGTGTGTGTTTGTGTGAGAGAATGTGCACGTGTGCGTTTGTCTGCTGCTGGATGAACTAGTGTATAAGACAGAGTAATAAGATACCCGCCGCCCTTGCCGCCCTGAGGCCAGAGAGCTGAAGGAAAAAATGATGAAAAGGAAAGAGAGCAAGAAATAGACATGAAAAGCAAAGGGAGGTAGGGAAGGAAGGGACAGGAGAGGGGAAGAAAGGAGAGCCAAGGGATTAAAAAAGGGAAGATGAAAACAAACAAGGAAGAAGCATCTTCAAAAAGTAAGGCTGGATGGGAAAAGAGAAAAGACCGCACATTTGAAATATGGCACCTTAAAGACATTATGTTTACACACTTGTGTCAGGGTAGACTCAGCATGGCTGCTAGGCATATGGCATCTTAGTGTTGCCGGATTGTGTATCTCTCATTTCTCTAACCATTGCACCATGCAGCCTTAATCTGTTATAGGCCTGAGCTTATAACCTCTTCCTGCACAAGCATAAATGCACACAGCATTTTCCCTCTGGCTAAGTAGTATGTAGGTGCCATGGGAAATTCAGTTGGCTTGTGTGCGGCTAACGGACACGCACACACGTGCATACACACTGACAAACAACCGAGCAGGCGGCGAACAGGGATGCACAGAGTTTTGTGACCTCTGGGGGTTTAGCCACTCCTTGGTTGTATTGCAGCTTCCGGCCACAGGATTTGATTTAATAAAGGGATTTGTGAGCTGGGAACAGGAACGGGGTGGGAGGAAACGTTTGCACGGAAGATGCAAAACAAATGGAACAGAATGAAGATGATGAAGATCATAATGCATCATCAGAGTCGACTAGAACAATAATAAAAATCATTATGACAATGATGATGATGATAATTATTATGACTGATGAGGATGATACTGATTAGATGGATAGAGTAAGACTCTAACTACAACTTCCACACATACTTTAAAGCATAATCTTATCGTCCCTGGGGCGGCCCCGACTGCAGTCTTTTGGGCTTTGGTTGCTTCGGCGGTAATCAAAAGCGAATCACTGAAATTTCACTCAGCAAGCACGATTCGCATTTTGAAAACAGCGACAAAAATCACCCCACATTAAGACAGTGGTGGTGCATTTACATGTATAATGTTCACCCAGAAAAGTTTGAAGCAACAGAGCGTTTCTTACTTCTTCGCCGTCTCTCTGAAGCCTCGCTGCTTGCTCTCTAAATGAACACAGCTGAGAGAGACACAGAGAGAGAGACTCTTGCTCTTCCTGAGCCAGGAAAGCAAGATGTCGCCTCAGAGCAGTGGGAAACTGCCCATAGATTTTTGTGCTAGGCCTTTTTTTAAGAAACAAAAATCAGCTTAAGGGGTATGAAAAGTAGTTAGTAACAGCGAGCTGAACTCAAGCGTGATGATCACCGCTGTGAGCGAGAGGGGCTGTCAGCCCGAGAAGCTGAGATGGTTTATATTTCCACATTTTTAACCAAAAGCTCCCAATCCCAAAACTGAATCTCTACTCACTCGATGAATATGATGAATATGCAACCAGTCGGATATTTGGGTACAGCATTCACTCACAATCGCTTTCACATGAATAACACCGGTCACTTTCAGAGAGCACGCTACAAAGAATATAATGTGTGTTTAACATTTAGCACAGGATTGCAGTGGGGAAATCATCTGTTTTACCCCTGTTAATCTCTGGGAAGGGGACTTAATGATAGGCAGAGAGGGTGTTTTTAGGACATTATCAGTGGGAGGTTCAGACAGCATGTCATTTTATCTTCTCGAACAATCATTGTATTTAGCTCAGCAACAGGGACCTCCCATCAGCCACGGGGCTTGTGGAAAGAAACAGATTGGATTCTAATCCTAAAATTACTGACACACTCCCACACACACACACAACTCTCAGCTCCATCAAAAAGAAAGGGAAAAACAAGTCTAAATAGCATAAAAGGTCTACTTAAAGTCAGGGGGAAACAACATCAAAAGCAAGTATTCAAGCACCCATTAGCAGCAGTTTATGTTTATATTAGCCACATAAAGTACATCTGACTCATGACAACACAGCAAATATCCAAATAGCCATCATAACAAGGTGGTTTCAATCTTTTTCCCCCAAAAAACTTTCATTTTTCCAGTTGCCTTGACTTTAATAACTCCCAAACCATAATTTTGGTTTTAAAAAACGATTATCTTCTACCTCCGAAACATGAACAACTCCCACCCACTAAGGTTGAAACAAGCTTTGTAAATTAAAATGGCAATCGTATTAAATAAAGGAATAACCGTACTAATAATTTGTAATGAAATGCAACAAACCAAGCCTGAAACATTAAATCAAGAAGATGGTCCTTTCCCTCTGCGTTTCATGACTAATGATTCAATAAGCTTCATATTTTGTGAGGAACCTGCACTCGCACACAGGTGTTTTATGGGTAAACAGAGCGCTGATTAAGTGGAAGGCTCTACCGAATTTTCAAATAATGTCTCTGAATTACCAGACCTAATGAAAATGGCAAAGAAAAAGGAATAAAAGACAAGGAGAAGGGTATTAATATGTGGTCACCATCACACTAATGCATTTTATTACAAAACGGTGTTTTGTCCAAGTCCATGGTGACATAAAATCACATGTACATAGTGACCGGTTGCTCAGCCGAGTGAGAAAGGATATTCAGTGACTGATAAGACCTTGTCAGAAAAGAAATGTGGGTATCTCCTTTGAGTCTCTATGTGCAAATACTGTAATTCAGAATTTCTGAATACTGCGTCTTAACCCTGTGAGGTTTTTTCTTTTAAAAATGTATCTTTTCAGTAAAATAAAACTGAAATATTTCTGTGGATGAAAGGATAAAGTCCATACATGGGGACAAGGCCTTTATGTACCCACACAGTCTTACAACGAAGCCCAATGTGGCATCTTTAGGGATAAAACGTGTGGGTGAGCTATGCCAGAGAAAGGCTTTAATATGCTTCTTATTGCTTCTAATGTCGAAATAAGTTTTTGCATGTCAGTTACTTTTCCGCAGTTTTTAAATAACTCCTTAAATGCCACAGCTCGCTCACTGAAAGAGTACAAGTTGGTGCACTGATGGGAGTTTCATTATCCGAGTCCTCTGAAGCTGCAATGTTATGTAATGATTCAGAGTTCATCAAGGATATGATTAAAGGATGTAAGCTGGAGTCTACTTGTTCAATCAGTTTTGTTAATCAGCTTTTAATAAATTAATTTACATAAGCATCAAAACAGCCACTTGGTAATTACCATGTGGTAAACATGATAATTTCCTCAAGATGCTTCATCAGATCAGATTGATCAAACTCCCTCAGTAATTATGAGTGAGCTTGTTATTCTTGCTCTGTTTGATGATAACCTCATGTCTTTTTTGAGATATCAAAAACAGGATTATAGATGTTCTTTCTGATTATTTTTCTGCAACCAAATCAGACACATGACATACATATAATTTATGAGAAACTCAAGCAGTGAGCTGATCTCTTTATCAGTGTGGTCAGCACACGTTTCATCCTCTTTACCTAGTGGGAAGAGTCCAAAAGATATGATGGTATCTTATTATTTACTTAATATTCTTAGTAGGTTGGTAGATGTGACTGCAAACACTCAAGAAAATACTTAATTTAATCAAATGCAACATACTGCAGAAGCCACATGAAGCTCCACGGAGCAGATGAATAGGGCAGGAGGTCAGCCACAGTAACTTCATAGAGAATTTGGTCAAATTTCAAGTTAAAAGAACCTCTACTGAACAAAGGTTCAATACTGAAAACTGGGTTCTAGGCGCAACATCAAAGTCATTTACTGACCTGGTCTATTTCTGTCACTATCTATGCTAAACTGTACTTTTAGGCCATATTAAACTCAAGTCAAATGACTGGCTATCACAGCAAGTCACAAGTTTAAACCAGGAACTCTTTCCAATGCACCGCACAACTGTTGTTGAGATTTGGTGCAATATAAACAAAAATGATTTAAACAATTAAATTGAAAAAGTGAATCTCTTGCAAACCTTTCGACTTATTGATTTAAATTAAGGATATAATTATATATAATTTATAATAAATTAAGGATTATATACACACTGGTGTGTTTCTTATGTGTAATATTTTTCCTACAAAGGGGTTATATATAAAATTAAAATTACCTGTTTTTCAAGTATCTTCATAACTCTGTGTTATTGTACTTACATTATAACCAATCTGGTCCTTTTTGTGCACTTAAAATATGTTTACACAACTATTGTTATATTTGTTGCAATTTCTGCTGTCCTCTTAGGCCAAAAAAATATTTTTAATGTCAACGAGGTTTTTTGTTTTTTTTTAACTGGATAAGTCCGGCTTCTACCTTGTTACAGGAATGTTGATTGTGGCTCAAGATGACTTGATATCATTCATGAGGGATACATTTCACACGTTTCACATATTATAGACACAAAAACGTATATATAGCAATTTAAATACGAGCAATCATTTTTTGCACAACACTGACTTTACTAGCCGAACAGAGGAGTGGTGCTGCAAAGGTAACTGGCATATAAACCAGTTACCTTTATCTCCTGTCTTCACCCATTTTAAGTGATGTTGTGTCTTATAGCTGAACTCATATCGTCTTATGTTTTGTCTTAATTATTTATATTGGTATTTGGGTCCTTTTTCAAAAACTAGTGACCATATTTTTGAGAAAATAGATGTGAATATAGATGCGCTAATGATAATGTCTCCAATTGTGGAGACCTGTTCATCATAAAAAAGACTTATGTTGTAATATCATTGACCTTTGTAATGAGATCAGCGAGAAAATCTACTGTGAGTAAAAATGCAGATCGTATAAGGCGCTAGTGATTACACAGGTTGTTTAAACACCTTTAAACAAAGGTGTTTAAAGTATATTTGAGTTGTGCAATTATGTACAAATTTTCCCTTTAAGCGTGTCTTTGTTCACTTTTGTTCACTTGCATTATTACATTTTTTTCAAGTACAATGCAAAAAGTTGATTTTTGGTTTTAAAGGTAAAGAAGCTGAAGATTTAAGTTTAGGTTCAAGATTCAACACGAGTGCAGAACACCGCGTGCACGTGTGGCATGTGTTGGTTGTGTGGTTGGGTTATTTGTGACTGAGCCACAGAACAGGGCAAGCTGAATCTTTTCTTGTTACAAAGTTGAAACGAGTTGGAAGAAAGTGTAGATGGAACTGTCTCCTACAGTGTGCTCATGCATGTGTGTGTATGTCAGTGCAGGACCCCACTGTAATTTGCCCAATGCCCGGTTAAAATGATCTCAAAACTGCCTGTCCTCTCTTTTCCACTTTAAATGAAACAATGCTGCCAAAACTGCCATTTGACAAAGCACTGGTGGATTGTTGCACTTACACCCTGAGAAATACCGTTATATTCAAACAATCACTTTAACACTACTTGCTGGTTTGATATGTCAAAAACATGTTTAAATTGCTGTAGACCCTGTATCAAGGCATGATAACGCTAATAAAAAAGTAGCTATTATAGTTCACATTTAAATTTTCTCACTGTTCAATGAGAGTTGGCATTACATGCCAAAGGTTTTCTGGACTTCCAGCAACCTGTTCAGGGTTAGGCTAGGGCTGTGTGTTTATCCGCATGATTGGGCAAGCACATTTATCGACACCAGAACATTCTACTTTTCTAGTCCATTTGAGTTCATGATCATAGAGGCTATCTGTAAACCCATGTGTGCCACAGATTTGGCGTTTCCTTTCTCTGTCTCCTGTTTACATTGCTGCTGTTTGTGGATTCATCTGACTTGATCGGTTAAGTGGAAACAACTGAGTCGGGAAGTACATGTTTACAATGTTCATGCCCGATATTCTACTGCATTTTTTGTACTGTTGTACTTGATGTTTGAAGTTTGGTTAAAGCAAACGGCTGCAGAGTGGGCTAATTATGCTGTTGATCTATCTTGGCATGAGTCACCTAATGCACATTTACCTAATAGATAAGATCAGACATGATTAGCAATATCAAGCTTATGGAAGACAGTAAATAGTTTAGAGTTCATGACTCATACGTTTCTTTTAAATATAAAGGAACTTGTAAGCATGACTAACTACAAGATTACCACACAGAGAAAATATGTGTCAGGGAGACAAAAGACATTTAGATGATTTAGATGATAAATTAAATATCAAATTCATTTAATTAATTTTAATAAATTTTAAGCGTGTAAGCGTCTAAAACAATAATATTGAGTCTAACTTAACAATAAGTTCTGCATATTGTTTGGTTTATCATTTCCTTAAGTGAAAGTGAGACAGAAATTCATTCTGTTCTTTGATTCAATGATCCTCTCACAGTTACAGAGGGCTTGACAAAAAGAAGAAGAAAGAAAACAAACAAACAAACAAAAAAACAAGGTCATTTTTTAACTGCTTGCTTGTGGGCCTAGCAAGCTACTTGCTTAACCAGCATACCAAACAGGTCTATCTAGATTTCAAACAAATATCTAATGGTAGCTTTGGGCAACCTGTCATTTAAAAGAATCTCAATGAATCTCACTGCGCTGTTTTTACTATAGGTGACGCCACACTGATGCAATACAACATTTTATCCATTACCCTTTCTCCCATTTGGGTGTCTCGCTGTTGCTTTCCTTCTCCAAATAAACTCTATTGTTTCTTTAACCCTGAGATGTCCCCTGTGCTCAGAAAAAGTCTCCTTAGCACTTCTTACTGCTCAGCACTTTTATTCCATTTAGTTTTCTTCTATTTTTTATCATTATGTGCTCTTTGTCACACTTTAACAGGCCATTTCCCTTCTGATGTGCTTTATTGAAAAGGGAAGAAAATTGTGTAACTATCCAAAAGTATATTTAATGAAAGCTTTGTGCCAAGGCGTGGGCTGTGGTACAAAAAGCCATCAATGTATCCAGTAAAATTAACTATTTTATGAGCTGTATAATATTTCCTGATTAGTTTTTGTGTGTTTTCTCCAGTGGCAGGCCTAAGCAGATTTTTTTACCGGCCATAATAGTGTAGTGTTTGTTGTTCAGGGGATTTGGGGTGTTATTGTAGTAAAACGTTCTGGGACACTTGTTGCAGCTGGAACTACCACATGAGTGGTCTTAAATGCTTTGGAATATTTTTATATAGATTTAGACAAAATGGTAGCAGACAGCGCTCCAAGATATACTCATAAAACTTTCTGTCATATGTAGTTCAAATTTGATCCCATCACAAGACAGGCAATAATTTTCAGTAATGCACAGACTGTTTTTGTTATTCCCCTTTTTGTGTGTGGGAAGGTAAGGATTCTGCTTTGTGCTAAAAACAACAGTTTTAAAATCGTCCTTTCGTCACACTGTCTTTCAGATAGGACAGATTCTATCACGCATGTTTATGAAACTTGGATCCGAGATACGTGTTGACATATTTTTTTATGAAAGTGATGACCTGAATGCAGGACATTGTCAAAAATGGTTGGAGCAAATGGTTGGAGCTGCAATAATCTGACAGTTCAGGAAATGACAAAAATCCAGTAATGTGGTTCAAACAGAAGAGGAATAAAGTAAGAAGCAAAAAAACAGAGAACATGTGAAAAAACAGAAGATAAAAGACTGAGGCAGAGACAGGGAACTAAATGAGAGAACGCTGGGAACACTAATGAGAAATAGCAACCAGAAAGGCAGGAAAAGAACAAAAACAGGAAGTAAAAAAGTAAGACGCAAAAGTTAACTATCAAAATTAACAGGAAGTGAGAACAAGGCAAAAGAAGGAAATTAACAAACAGCAAAGCATCAAAGGAATACACTAAGTAAACACCATAAATGACGATCACAATGTGAATTTACCAACTAGCTGTAAAAATAATCTTATCTTAACCTGTAATCACACATAATCTTTTTGTTTAATTTATTCCTTATTAATAATGTGAGTAGCCGAAGTAACAAAAGTTGGATATAAAAGATTTCAATGTAATATATTTACATTTGAACTGCATCTGAGGAGAACTATAACACACCAGCATGAAACATATTCTTAATGATATAGTCACTGTGAATTAGAACATGAAGAGTCAGAAATTATACCTACAGCTAAGGATGGGAATTGATAAGAATTGAGCAATTCCTCTTCCTCTACAATATCACTTATTGATTCAGTTCCTTATCATTCTCTGTTACGTTCCCCTGAGGGGTCTAGGTGATGAGGGGGAGGTATCAAAAAGTGTCCGGGTCAGAAAAAGGAGACAAAAAGGCATAAGGGTTAAATTAAAGAGTTTTATCAAAGTTTCTATTAAAACTAACTAAAAGAGACGGACAAGCCGCTATCACCGTAAACAAACAAAACTCAAATGTTAGTCAATAAAGCACAAAGTCAGTCAAAAGTGAGCAGCTCACTAGCTGTAACCACACTAATGGCACTCTGGCCCAGAGCTCACCTTTCCCTGGGCTTAAATACTTTTAATTACTGATGTGAGTCAGCTGTGTAAAAGGGAAAGGTGGCACCTCAGGCAGAAGAGGTGGTGGGACACGCCCACACAAGCACCTTCAGGAGGAGGCCCTGCTAGGGCCGTAACATTCTCATTGGCTACATTTTGAGAGCCAGCACCATCTCTAGACAGCATATCAAAGACATTACATCCCTGCAGATTACATGAGTTGGGTGAAATATTTGTGGATGTTGAGATATTTTCCCCACACTTTTCTTAAAAGTAATGCAGTACATTACTTAATTACTCCCAAGAGGAAGTCTCATAATTACCATTTAAGAATATAAACCGAAAGCTACAGTCCCACATACCAACACAAATCTCTAACCTATGAGGACACAGATGATCCTTCTCATATTAAGGTATGAGCACAAAGCAAAAATGAAACCAGCACAAAGAGACTTTAAAGAGATCTTCAAGGTGATTCTACTTTAGAAACATGAACAAGATTGTATTGCCTTACTCTACAATTTAGATATATAGATATATAAATAGAAAAAAAAACAGATTGAAGCGGAGGCTGCAGCCTGACTGCTCCATTTGTTACCTGATGTAGTTCAGCGGGAGCTGGCTTCACCTCAGCTCACCTGACCTCGGTCCTGGGCTGTCACTCAGCTTTAGCGCGACTCTGGGTTCTTGCCTAACTTAGTGTTAGCATGCTGGCTGTGCAGGAGCTTGCAAAGAGTTGAAGTTGTGTTAGCAACACAATGCAGTTGTTTCTGTCCTGGATCCAGTCTGCACATCGCAGCCTCGTTCTTTTGTGCTATAAAAATAAAAGTTATGTACATTTCAACACTGTAAAATCCCTTACTGTTTTCCTCCTCTGACAACTGAAATCAGCTGATTGTAGCGCATGTGCAAGAATCCATAAGCAGGATCGATAGTATCGATACCAACGCTGGTATTGGTATTGGATCGATACCATCGTGATAGGATCCATACTTTGTTTCTAGCCTCTAAGTTCAGCATGAAGCCCACTGAATTGATTTAAATAAATTATTCTAACATGTACTATATATATATATATATATACACATATATATACATATACATATATATATATATACACATATATATACATATACATATATATATATACACATATATATACATATACATATATATATATACACATATATATACATATACATATATATATACACATATATATACATATACACATATATATATATATACACATATATATACATATACACATATATATATACACATATATATACATATACACATATATATACATATACACATATATATATACACATATATATACACATATATATACATATACATGTATATACATATATATATATATACATATATATACATATACATATATATATATATATACACATATATATACATATACATATATATATATATACACATATATATACATATACATATATATATATATACACATATATATACATATACATATATACATATACACATATATATACATATACATATATACATATACACATATATATACATATACATATATATATACATATACATATATATATATATATATATATATATATATATGTATATATATATATACATATATATATATATATATATATATATATATATATATATATATATATATATATATATATATATATATATATATAATATTCATAGATTCATAATATTTGAATCTTTTTGTGCTGACTGTCATGTCTATTTTATTTATATCCTATAGCACCTTTAAACAACAGAAGTTGACCCAACGTGCTTTATAAACAGGAATTACCATATTTACATTTACAACCCCCCCCCCCCCCCCCGTTTTGCAAAAAAAAAAAAAAAAAAAAACCTGTTTCAAAACACTTGAAAAGCTGAAAGGTGTCTTCTGTTGTGTTAACTAATTATTGTGGAAATTAAAAATCACAGTGGTTGTTAAAATCAGAATTTGCAATTTCATGATGATTCATCTCATAAATCATCACACACTGCTCTTCCCTAAATAAGCTCCCTTTGTAAGTTAAAAGTATTGGTATCGGCAATACAGGCCCTGAATTTATTTAGTATCGGATCGATGCCAAAATTTGCAGTATTGCACACCACTAGCAAGTAGACTAACAATTCCAAGGAATTTGAATACTAGGAAGATTCTCGATTCTCATCCCTACTTACAGTTGTAGTTACTTTCTCTCATTGCCTCAGTGCATCATCCACAGAGTGAGACACATTTAGCAACCTTAGTAAACCTTAATTTGTTAGTTCAAATTTTTTGTCATAACAAAATGGTGCAAAGTTGTATTTTAATTACAGTTTGGCCATTATTAAATGATTATAATCACATGCATTGATCACCAAAGTAAATCACTAATAAAAAAATGTAAAAAATCTGACACGACTACACAACTCCCACAGTAGATGTAAGGCCTGCCTTACACCACCTGACTTACATCAACTCTGAGGGACTGCAAGAAAATGTATAAATTACTTAAATTACTTTCCTAATTATTCACATGAGCCAGTGTTTGCGCTGGTTAAACGTATGTAGCACTCTATAGAGTCTTCATAGTGAAGACATGTCTTGCAACTCTGAACAAAAGTAACTAATTCCTGAATGGCTTGCAAATGGATCGCATTAACAAGATAGCAACAAAGACACAATATGAATTAGACAACTTTTAAGATCCCCAGAGATGCAGCTCTCCTCTGGCAGAGGCTGACCTCCACATACACCTTCAGCTGCGCCAACCACATTCTGCTCTCCTGGATGTACAGAGATCAAACTGATATCAACCCTCCTCCTAATACAGTGAACAACTTGACCCCCAAAAGCCACTGTTGTGTAAGTTTTGAAATTCAAATTTAATGTAATCCATAATGTAATCCAATCCTCTGACCTCCGGCAGCCTCGCCTCTCTCAGTGCGCCCCAGGGCAGCTGTGGCTACAATGTAGCTTTCCATCGCCAGTGTGTGAATGTGTGTGTGAATGTGTGAATGACTGAATGTAGTGTGAAGCGCTTTGGGGTCCTTAGGGACTAGAAAAGCGCTATACAAATGCAGGCCATTTACCATTTACCAATTCAAAAGTAATCAGTTATTGCAGTTATTCAAACTGTGTTTGTCTCCTGTTTAAATAATGAAAACATGGTTGCAATTTATACACTTTTTGGGGGGGTAACACTTCTACATTGTCATTTTTTTAAATTTTCTCTGCAGCATGCAATATATTTTTTAAGTACAATGCAGTATTTACATGAATGAATTTCATCTTCAGCGATTTACCAAAAAGAAGTCAAACAAAGTGAAGTTGTCCTTCATGTTGTTCACAATAATATTAGTTTACAAAATTATTTCATTTAATTTCAGTCTTACAGCCACATAAATGGCATGTCATTCAATACACCAATAAATCAGACAAATATGTCAACAAGAATTCTCACAGCTGATAATTAAGTGTGATCTTGGTACTCTGCACTCACTTTTCCTGGTCAGAGAATAAAAAACTGGAGGTTCAAAGCAGAAATAATATATCAGAGAAATGAACTCTCTCACTGGCATCAGATGGAGAAAGCAATCAACCCTTACCTAGACTCATCTGTGTGAAGCGGAAAACGGATGTGAAAATTCTGAACAAACCCTAGCATAGCACAGCAAATACTGTCAGTGTGCACATCAAATAAACTGAGCAGCAAGAACTCAAATATCTGTGGAGACAAGCAGTGCTTTTCACAGGAGAAATGCTAGGACGTAGCCTATGATATTGTTTTTTATACTACATCTGACAACAAGTCACAAATCCTATAAAGCCTCTATTCTATTCTATTCTATTCTATTGAAAAATCAGAAATGTTTTACAAGACTGTGCTACACAAACACAGACTGATTCATTAACTTCCACAGATCCTTTGAAGTGCCTGTTTGTGAGTGTTGTTCACACATCTGTTATCGAGTCAATGCATGACACGAGGGTTACTTTCACACACAAACACAGATACCTGCACAGAATCACACATAATAATAACAAGTAGCACATCTGCACTCTTATCGTGTCCCTGCCAGGAAGGCATCCAGTACAATCAAAGTTTAACGAGACTTATCCATCACATGGTCACTGATGCAAACACGCACGCAGCACACAGATAATCTACCTCCATAAGTCACACAGTGACGAGCCACGTGCGCTGCGCGTGCACGTATATTCCCGGGCTATTTGCTGTTGTCTGTTTTTGCTGTTACTTTTTTTTTTAAAGGAATAAAGAAAATTACTGAAGGAAGACAAAATATGCCATGAAAACAAAACTGTCATCATTTCTGACGGTATGAACCATAGTGGCATGTTTTTCGTCGTCATGACACCAGAAATAACAAAAATGTCAAAAGCCTTTTACGAGACAAATTTGTTCAAATGTGTAACTTTTGAAGTAACCACTAAAATCCACCCAAGAATTTCTCTTAAATATTGTACAGAAATCAGAAAAAATGCTTGGATTTCTATTTAATTAGTTCATCTCTGTAATATATCATAAACGTTAATTTTATTATCAAATTTCCCCAGTGTACTTTTATTTTCAATTCTTAAGAACTGCAAAATGATGACGTAAAATGATGATATGCTGTATAAGTGTTATTTTAAGCGCTAAACAAGAAAATGTAATGCCATATAATTAATTTTATTTCAAAACTGTGATTAAAAAACAAAATTAACCATCATTAAATAAAATACTGTAGCATTAATTAAGGTGAGTATGGTGGTATAGTACAATTTAGGTTACATGTTGCTCATCATCATCATCATCATCATCATTGTTTATTTATATAGCACTTTAAAAACACACAAGGCTGACCAAAGTGCTGAACAATAGAAACATAATAGATACCATAAGAATAATAAATACGATAAAATAATAAAGGAAGATTATTCCAAAGCTTAGGAGCCACGGTAGAGAACGCTCCGTCTCCTCTCAGCATATTCTTGCATTTTCAGCTTCTTTGGTATAAAAACCTTTATATCTCACTGGTATATTAAATAACTGGTTCTGTAACAAAAGACGTGAGTCATACAAATGAATGTAAATTGTGCAATTTAAGTTCCTTTCTTTTTTTAAAATTTCTTTCTTGCTAGACCTCCTGTGTCCTAAAATAATATGAGTACAGTAAGTACTGTGTTAATGCGTCTGACTATACTTTCACATTTTTACATGACTGCTGGCAACCAGTTAGTTTGATTGCTAATTTCCTCTTTGCACACAGATATTCATTTTTGAACCCATCTACTTGCAGGCTTTGTTATTATTCTCAAGATAGAGACTTTTTGTTTGTGTCCAACTGATCTCTTAACAACACTTAATGGCATCGTAAGTGAAGAGAGTAATAGATCAAAGCACTGACAAAGATGCAAGAGATGATGAATGAAGGTTGTAATGACGGAGTTAAATAATGGAAGCAGACTTATATTCTAGAATATCATATTTTTTCAATTCACCATCCACAGGAAAGCAAAATGCTTTTATTTATTTATTTATAAACTGCCATCTGGTTAAAAACATACAGTAATGCCATTCAGGTGAGGCAGAGATGAATCAGTTCAGCCAGACATATATTTTTGGAATTTATGCTGTTATATATAGGAATACCAACACACAGTACATAATTGTGACAATTAAAACCAAAACTATATCTAATGAAATTTGGGTCCAAATACCCAAATTCAACTATAGTCACTCACCCCTCTAGCATTCATAAACTAGAAAAGACCCATGAACACACAGCTGTGCTCGACTGAAACCAGTAAAAGGCCAAACATCTGTATGTATGAAAGTACAGTATGTACTGGCGTGCTTAAAAGAGCTGGTTTGATAATATGAAGATAAGCTACAAGCCAGGAATTTGTCTTCTTGCTCTACCAGTTTGTGAAAAGCCATGTTTTCTACTTCCCCCTCCCAGTTCTCCCCTCGTCCCAAGACTCTACGTTATTTGACCAACATCCAAATAATCAAAATAGCATCCGTCTGGATCTTAGTGATTAAAAAAAATAAAATAAGACAGTAAAAGTGATACTTTAAATGTTTTTTACTTTTAACAGACTGTATGAGAATTCAATGAAGTTATAACACACCCTACAGTCCATCTTACTGGATAGTGTTTCTGGGGTTAGGTTGAGGTACGAGTTGTGAGGAATGCTCGCTGGTGTTGTTTTGATTTCAAGTACAAAGATAATTAAAACATTTCTTTATTTTCCTGTTTGTTATTTTGTTGTATTTCATTGCTTCAGGCGCCACATTCTCCATATTTCTGTATACACAGTTGCTCCTGCAAAAGTTTTTCAAATTTCTGTTTTTTATTGCATTGCAACTTTAGGACCTAGTCTCTGCTGGTCACTGGAGCACAGGTACTACATCTTAAATATACATTAAGACAAAAAATTCTGGACCTCATCAATTTCTAAAGCCTGGCTTTGGCCCTGCTGCAGGAAATATATTTAGTTTTGGTCTTTGTTAGTCGAACGAAATTTGTAACTGGTTGTCAACGGCAAAAAAGTTTTCTGGCACAACTTCGCCTGCTTCCAAGGTGCATGGAGAGGATAAAATAATTCACAAAGCAGGAACTCCAGCAACACTTGAGGGAAGATGAACAACTTTAATAATAGGCCTGGTTGTCAATACAGCACGAGGAGGTGTTGGTACATATGCTTGCTGGAACTGGGATATATTAGTGTTATTCTTACAATCTGATAAATACTATATCATAATAACAAAGCCTACACTACTGAAATGTGTTATTGCCCTAAAGCAGTGGTTCCCAAACTTTTTTCGCTGGGCCCCCCTTTGTTTTACAGAAAAATGTTCATGCCCCCCCTCGTGCACGCGCACACACACGCACGCACTTACACATCCTCCAACCACACACACCCATATTTTGCTCAATTGCGGTTTATTTCACACCTCAAACATTTAGTAAACAATTAAGCAAATACAAGTAATCTGCAGGTAGCAAGAAAATAAACTACTATAACTCTTTTACGCTACGTCCGCACCTACACGGGTATTTTTGAAAACGCAGCTGTTTCGTCCACCCGTAAACGGTGTTTCGAATAAACGAAAACGGAGATTTTTTAAAACTCGTTTTTTGCGTTTAGGTGTGGACGAGGAATGCAGAGTTTGTCATGCAACGTTAAAGGTATGTACCTTTTTTCACGTCAGCTGTGCGCCACGTTATTGCTTACATGAGAGGAATTGCAGAATGGCAGATAGTCAGGTTAACAGTATGTTGTCTCTATCTTCAGGTTTTACACGCTTACATATAAACATGCAGTTACTGTCCCTCCATTTACAAAGGCAGAGGCGTCACGGTGTGATTATTTTACATGCCATTTCAAAAAATGCCTCTCTGTGCAAAATAGGTTTAAAAACATAAACAGCTGTGGGATCCTGTTTGTCCGTGATTTAGACAGGGGGGACAAATCGTGGCAGGATGAGCCAGATATTATTTGTATCCCACTGTAACTTTACTGTATAAAGAGCTAACATCTCCAAAATGTCAGGAGTAGTTAGTTATTACAACAAGCGTTTGTGAACTAAAAATCAAGAATGTGGGATGCTGTTTGTCCGTGATTTGGAGAGCCCAGCGCGTGCTGTGAAGACCAATTCTGCAGGGGAGACCTACCTCAGCAGGTGAAACCAAAGGGAAGATATGCTTCACCATATTTTCTAGTCTTTGGCTTAGAATGAAGTTGGTTTGGCCGCGCCCCCCCTGCAATGGCTCTGTGCCCCCCCTAGGGGGCGGCCGCCACACTTTGGGAAGGTCAAGGGTAAGGGTAATTTAGTGTGTTTATACCCTAAATTACTGCAAAATTCAGTGATTATTGATGGACAAAAACGTCAATGTTTGCAAAATTATAAATCTTGATTCTTATGATATTCTTCGTGTATTATTACAGGCCATTATCGTCCTTTTTGGAACTGAACATTTTTACCATCAAATAAAATGTCAAGAGTCACCTCACCAATGTTATTACATCTTTCCTGTCTATGTGTAATTAGTAAATGACATAGTTGAACATAATGTTGTCACATTCCGGTCATTTCAACCTACTGAGACAGGTTAGCGGCCTTGAACATCTGATGGAGACTTTAAAGGGTATATTAAAGCCTTTGGACTTATATTTCATTTTAAGCAAACTAATTACTCTGGCAGGCACTAAAACGCTTTTGTTCTAAACTTCATTATAAGTCATTTACAGGTGATTGAGAGCCTTTAGCCATTAACTAATTAAAATCCATTCAAAAAGTGTGTCATAATTACCCAGCTTTACAACAGCTCAGAGGCCATTACCTACAACACAAAGCTTCTGTGCACAATTGAACACATACAAATATTCTCTATTGTAATTTCAAAATAGTGCAATAGTTCACCCATGACATCCATGTAAGAGTGAATCTAGATAACTCACTTTAACTAACAACCACACTGTGCAATCGTAGAAAGCTTTTGTTTTTGGTTTGTATTGGGCGATCCTTTCTCTGGAAAGTTGCAGTACTTGCCCACAGAAATCAATTACAGAACACTTCAAATCAAGTTCTAAGCTAGATTAATGCTTGTCAAAATCATCTGAATGTTTAAGGAAAAAAAAAATATCTCAAATGCTGTATTGAAAGGAGATTGCATTCCAGCTCAGGGGACAAGCCTATTATTCTAAGAACTTCAAGGCCAGCCTTTTGCCTATGGAGAGAAAGAATAAGGTAAAAATTATCATTTCTTTTTTCTTATGAGAGGGTAAAAAATTTACTTCTGGGGTTAGTGAAAGACATTGTGTTGGGCTGCTGATGGTTGGTATGGTGTTCGTCATACAAGGGAAACCTTGATCGCTATGAATAGCTTCATAGGTTCCAAAGATTGTAAGCATAACGATTTAAAAGTTTTGTCGTGACAGAATGAGAACAGTGATGAAAAGGACTCATATAATAGCTCTCTTAAATGGCTGTAATCTCTATCATGCCTTTCCTTTTGGAGAGCATTAAAGTGGACTAACAAGGCAACGTGACGAAATGAGGCATTACATTGTTGAATTTGAATGCATTCTGTTGCTCTTCATTATGTGCGTTTCACACAATTCAGAAGCGGTTCCTCAAATAATACAATGTAGGCATGTTTATAAAATAACACTATCAAATCTCATGACTGATATATTTTGCTGTTTATAAAAGGACATTTAACCTTCCAGGGCACACGAAATTTATTTTATATCAATATCACCCACTGATCTGTGGACTTCAACTTTAGCTTTCTGGCCATCTTTCTGTGTCATTATATCATCTTTGGATGAGAGGCAGCTAAAGTTATCAACTAAAACGCAAAACCCTAAATAGAAAGATGCATACATGGCTGTATTGCAAAAACACAGATACCTGCTAATTTCTTTTTTATGATACTGAAATACTAAATAAAAATAATACAGTCTAGCATTGCATTTCTACAGACTTTTTGGACCATCTGTTATACACTGCAAATTATATGAAATGTCAGATAGATCAACAGCTACAGGCTATATGTCCCTGTAAGTCAGAGTGACCAAGTGATGAATAATAATGAAAATAGCAGCACACTCAATCATTTTTCCCCTAATCTAAAGAACATGAAAGACTGTAAACATAACCTATTTTTGAAACCAGTCTTAAGTGAGAATTTGAGGGTTTTGGTGCTTTTGCTTTGGCTTTATAGGGTTACCACTTGACGGCCATTTATAGAAGAGACACTGAGCTATTGACAGACAGACAGACCTTTATTGTCACTGTTACAAGAACATTGAAAGACAGTATGGGATCTCTTCATTAGCAATATGTAGATTTTTACATTAAAATGACTTTAGAATAAAAGATACACAGATATATACAAGTTGTATACAACTTGTACAACATGCTTGTAGCATTTGCCATTTATGAAATGATATAATTCATAGATGTATGTTTCTAAAAATCTTATTTTTTCTAATGATGATCATTTCTTTTCAGCAGGCTAAATCACTCACTGTTGTTTATCTTTCTATCAGTCTGCGGACATTCATGAGAGCTTTGGTCGTTCTCAAATATAAGTACGAGGCAAGATAAGATCTCATGATCAACATCAAGATGTAAGGGCTGATGAGGAGGAGCAGTTTTCACTGATTAAAACAACAAAAAAATTCTCCAGGGTGTTGAAGTGGTGCGTTTACTGACTTAATGTGCACTCTCGAGAGTACTTTACATACCCTGTGCATACTTTACTCATATATGTTCTTCAGTAATCCACTCTGGGGCACTGGGGAACAGTGCTAAGGAGAAACAATGCATTTGCTTTCTGGAGCAGTAAAGATAAATGTAAATTAACCTGGTCTACGTATATCGATGTGGAAGAGAGCCTGAAGAGGTGGAGGTATTCACTGGAGAGAAGAGGAATGCCTTTAAACAAGACAGGATGTACTTGTGTGGATGAGAGGGAGACAGAGATGCAACGAGACATAGATGTAGTGACGGTGGATGAATTTACATACCTCAGGTCGACAACCTCCAAAGCCAGGGGCAGTGTGCAAGACTCAGGCGGGGTGGAAATAGTTGTATATGATTTTTGGGGTGATTTCTGAAAGAGGGATAGCAACAAGAGAAAGGAAAACTTTCAAGATGGAAGCAAGGCCTGCTTTGATGTTTTGAGATGGTGGTACTGACATAAAGACAGTAGGCCAAGCTGGAGGTGGCAGAGGTGAAGATGGAAAGATTTTTGTTGGAAGTGACCCGCATGGTCAAGATTATAAGTGAGCGTAGCAGAGTGGCAGCACAACTTGAGATGTCTGAAGAAGTTAGAGAAGCAAGGTTGAGACGTTTTGGGCATGTGCAGAGGAGGGATAGTGGATAGTGGCCACAGCCACCCTGGAGTGTGCGCTCCAGGGTGGCTGTGGCTACAATGTAGCTGCCATCATCACTGTGTGAATGTGTGTGTGAATGTGTGGATGACTGGTTGTGTAAAGTGCTTTGGGGTCCTTAGGGACTAGTAAAGCGCTATACAAATACAAGCCATTTACCATTTACTGGACATGAGTTGTTGAAGATGGAACTACTGGGCAGCAGCAAAAGAAGAAGAACTCAGAGAAGATTCATGGATGTAGTGAAAGAGGACATACAGAGGGGTGATGTGACAGAGGAGGATGCTAGGAACGGGGTGAGATGAAAGCAGATGAAGCTCCGCGGTGAATCTTAAAGGGAACATTCAAAGGAAGGAGAAGAGGAAGATTCAGTCATTTACAAAAGAATTTATGTGACTTTGCTAAAATTTGCAAATTTTTCAGAGAATGCAACAAAATAATTCTGTCAAACAGCGAATGAAGGGCAAAGAATACGGGGAACGACATGAACCAAAAACATGTCACCAAATATTCACAATTTAATGTATCAAACCGTCATTCTACTTTATCCAAGGACAGACAGTCCAAAGTGATTCATTAAACAAATGACAGAATGTTCGCACACATGCAGTCAGTGGAAGAACAAAGCCTGTTTAGCGATGATGATAATGACTTTGCCAATTCATTATGACACTCATAAAGGGTTTTCTTTTTTAATTACAGCATCATGCTGATGGCTCTATGACATTTAAAAAGCCTCTAATTATTCTGCACAATGGGGGGACCATTAGAGGTGCTAAACTAAAAGTGACTGTAACATTTCTTTTACACGGCTTGTGGGGCCTTTCAAAGTTTCGTTTCCAACAGCAGGTAACAGACAATGATGTCCAAGGGGAATTTTCCAATAACTTCACAAGTAGATCCTTTCCAAAGCTGAAATGTCTCCTAAAGTTACTTTTAGCATGAATCAAAAGCCTATCAGAGGTAAATCTCAAAAACTATTTTTTGTGCTGACATGGATCAGGGTTGAAAGTCTTTCATTGAATCCACACAGCAAATTCAAAAGTGTTAAATGTTTTGGTGTTAGTAGTCTTAGAGTTAATTTTACTCTAAGTAGAGTCACATTCTTTTAATGTAACTCTGAGGTGTAAAATGATAGTAGTTAAAATCGAGTGTTAAAAATGAGTGTTTCTATTTCAAATCTGGAGGTGTTACAATGGAAACATTAACTCTTGACCTCTTAACTCTGAACTCCTACAGGGGCTATGACACCAATAGAGTAAATTCACAGACTCCGCCCCCAGCACGGCTCCAATCGAAGCTGAAGTGAAGCCGTTTCAGAACATTTTGCTCTACATATTTGAGTTGTTTGCCATGCTTGGTAAGTCATGTTTTCAAAGATTGTTTCAATTATTGTTATTAGCTTTTACTTCTGTGGCTCTTTGGAGTTGAGACAAAGCTGTGTGAAAGGCATTAGCCATGTTGCTCGGTGATAGCATAATATTCTGTTTTAGCTAGCTGAAAGGTATTGTTTGCGGGCAAATACCACAGCCTTGAAAAAAAGCTTGGTCAAATACACTTAAAACAATGTCTAGAATGTGAAATGTTGATATAATGGTGCTAATTGAAGCCTGAAAACGATCTCCCATAAAAAACGAGCAAACAGCAGTAGCAGATGTCCCGAGTCCCGACTGAGTTCTACGTTAGCACTTAGATTCCTCCAGAGTTTTGTGCACACGGTTTAGGTAAAAATGAAAAAGGTTGAGGTTTTACATTTAGTTCAGTATTACCTGTTGTCTGTGTCCTTGTCTTTTGGGAAAATACTTTACACAAGTAATCGCTCAAAAAGGATTCCTTTTTTTTTTACTGTGCTGCAATTGATTTGTGCCATTAATTAGTGTCAACTAATTTTTATTCAATCTCCACATAGGATATGCTTGTGAAGATGGAATATGGGGAAGAGCAGAAGTGCGTTGAAGTTCCACAAAGTGATGACTGAAGGACATGCATATTGTATTTTGTATTTATTGAAATAAGTGATGAGAATGCTGTTATTTGCATTTACCAGCTCACCTATGTCAGACCTTTTGATAAACGAAATTCTAATGAAAGTGAGAACATGTACACTGTTACATCTTTCAGAAAATGTTTTGAAATTGTGGTGCACAGTTCAGAATAAATGTTTTTCAAAAACCATTGTGTCTTTTTAGTAAATGTTTATTTCCAAAAGAAATTTCTAGAAGTTCAGAACAGTAAAATTCCCGCTTTTTAGAATTAATTAGAAGATAACTCTTACGTAGTTAAACTAAAATACTCTTTGAGAGTTAATATATAAACTCTTAACACCAAGTGTTAAATTATCAACTCCAGAGAGATTTGGTGTTTAACACTAAATCAGAGTTAACATACCAACTCTCCAAAAAGAGTTAAATTAACACTCTCTGGTGTGGACCCATATAGACACTTTAAAAGTGTTGAAATCAAATCTGACAGTGTTAATTTGGACATGCTGGATTTGCTGTGCAACCACAATCCCAAACTGTCAAACGTCTTATTCAATAGAAGTTTTTTAAAAATACTTAGTCAATATACTAACAAATAAATTCAAATATGTCTAAAATATGTGCATAATAAATATTTTGAATTCATTTTGTATTTAAGGACCAATTAGAAAAAATATGACACTGTGACAAACAGAAAATATTCTGAACTATTAACACTAAATCATAGATTTAGCAGACTAGCCAAATCCTCTGTGATATCTGGGGCTTCGTTCAGCTATTGGCGTTGGGGATCTTGTCAAAATTGATGAAATTATGAATGCAGAAACCTACGACTTTGAGCCACAATGAACTACCATTTGGAAAGTGTCTGACTGGCGTGGCTTTATTTTTTAAGCACACACTGTTAATGCAGTAAAACATACTTGGATAGAAGAAAAAACCCAAACACACACAGTGGAACACAATCAGTCATAGACTTGCCTCCCCAGCACCTGGACCTCAACATTATTGAAACAGTGTGGGATCATCTTGACCAGGAAAGGAACAAAAATGGAGCCAATATCCAAAGAAGAGCTTTGGAAGGCTCTTCAAGCAGCTGGACTATTCCTGAAGCCTACTTACAGAAAGCTCCCTTGAGGGAGTTAAGATTGTGTTGAATGTAGTCATACCAAATATTGACTTACAAGTTCATGTCAGTGCATACACCAAACAGTGCACATCAGTGTGAAAATACATTGCTTGGCTCAGGAATAGTGTAACAAAGGTACAGTATACTGAGCTCATTTGTAAATATTTGAACAATCGTGTTGGTATATTTCCTTTTCTCGTGAGTGCTTTCCAAAAATCTCTGTTTAAAAGTCCACAAGTCAATAGTGCAACAGAAAAACATTGTCTGTGTACAGCATCATTATTGTGTTGCAGATGGGACTCCAATACGTGAGCCCAGATTTCAAGGTTCACCTGTTTTGATATTTTTCCAAAATGGTCTTTGTGTCATCTGATGCTTCATCAATCTTAGTACATTTGCAGACGAGCTTTTGAAAATGAAATCATTGTTAGGCCTGTTTAACCAGAATCATGATTCTTTCTTGACTAGGTTCATTAGGTATTGTGCTTAAAAAATAAATAAATAATACAAAGTGAACACATTTTTAAATGAGCACTTCTGAGTATATCCTACAAAGGATATATTATTATTATTATTATTAGTATTATTATTAATAATAATAATAATATATCCTTTGTAGGATATAATATTATTATTATTAATAATAATACTAATAATAATAATAATAATAATAATGATGATGATGATGATTATTATTATTAATAATAATAATAATAATAATATATCCTACAAAGGATATATTATTATTATTATTATTATTATTAATAATAATAATAATAATAATAATATATCCTACAAAGGATATAATAATAATATTATTATTAATAATAATAATAATAATAATAATAATAATAATAATAATAATAATTAATTATTATTATTATTATTATTATTATTATTATAATATAATATATAATTGAATATAATAATAATAATAATAATGTGCATAACTTTGATATCTCTCTCGTGGGAAGCCATGGCTCTGAAGTGCAAAGCAGGTGATAGCCAGGACCTTGTCGCATAAATGTACTTTTACACAGAGCTTTTAGCAAATATGAGAGGTAATATTGTTGGCAGTCCACAGCAGACAGACAAGAGTAATGGTCGTGTCTCATTTCACAGAGGAACGCAAATCAGGAGTCTGGCAGAATGATCAAAAGGTGCCAGCTGCTTAGGCCAAAGACAGCTGTTGGTGCAAAAATGGAATGGATTTCAGCTTGCCAGGATATGGCTATTTTCACTGATTACACGCTGTACTGTACTATAATGGAAGCTGAATAACAATCTGTGCTACATATGGAGTGAAAAATGGTTTGCTTTCTATCTGGGAGGCACCTGAGAATCAATTTGTTCTTGTTGGTACGTGCATTGTGAAGAGGTACAGTGAGTGTTCAGACATCACTTGCTGTATGAGGCATTTTCAAAATACCATGCAGGGATTCGTATTATATTCTGCCAATACAAAAATGCCTTCTCCTCCTGCTTGGCTTTTTGGTTGATACAAAAATGAGACGGCAGTGCAGAGAACAACGTCTTGTGTCGGTCCACGCTGAGAACAGAAACAGGAAATTTTTGTGTGCAATATTAGCTCTTCAAAATAAGGGCTGTCATTCTGGCTTTGTATATGGCCTCTAGCAAAGACTTTCATTTAACTCTACCTTTACCTTCAAAAACTGAATTGAATTGAATGGAGGTCATTTTAATTAAAACGCGAACCATTTCTTAAACCTAACTGGAAACTTTTCATTAAAGATGTCCCAATTCATTTTTTATGAATTCTGATATAACATAACATGTTATGTACTGCTATGCTAGCTCTACTGCTAGCAAGAAGTGCACTACTGCCAAAGCATGGCACATAATTCAGTCATAACTTTATTTATTTTATTATGCCAAATATCAACCACAGTTGCCTCAAGGTGCTTTACAGAGCAACATTTAGAGCCAGGATCAGGCCAATATTCAATTCAAATATTATATCGATGCATCCCTCATTTTGGATGCCTAAACCTAATCAAGTAGCAACTGGCACCTAATCCTAACCACCAAGGAAAAGAGAAAGAAAGGCGGATGAAAACACAAATATGCACTCCCAAACGGGACATTAACCACAACCCCCTGGCCGACAAACTTCCAGTGTACTACTTCACTGCCAGCACTCAAAAATCCCACTGTTATCTCTTGGCTCCAATATCCCCTGCAGTCGATGTGTCATTGCAGAGACTCCAAAGGATACTGTGAATGTGCACGACACCAGTGGCACCTGACTGGACGCCAGTCAAGGATAAGAAGACGTCGATTCAATACACATTAAGTTTACAAGTATAATAGATTCCAGAATAAAGACGGAGTGTGGAAGAAAAGGAAAAACAATGATGAAAATTTAAGAAAACAGAAAATGGAGCCATAAACAGTCAAGAAAGAAATAATTTAATTAGATCTCACATCAAACGTACGCACATTTGTTATTTTGTAGTGCAGCAAGAGACTAACAAGTCAGTGTCTGTAATAAAGTGAGATCTATTGCAGCATTTTATCTCGCCATTCTTTTCATTATCATATTTATTCAGCTCATTTTTCCAGAGATGATGAGCAATAGCTTTAGCGGTGTATTTAGAGGAACAGGATATCACACATTTACATTCACAAGACAGACACACACACGCACACATGCCACCTACACTTCATTCAGCGCGAGGGAATATGTAAATGTAACTGATGTGACTGGATGAAGGAAGAAAGTGTGAAAACAAAATGGATTAAAACTAAAATAAAATCAGAAAAACTGATGCGCCTTGAAGAACTGAGCTTCCGTGAAATCCAGTGCCGAGTTTGTCTCCCATGATTGCTCCTTAGACAAGATATCTCATGGTAGAAGGGAAGCAATCAGTGAGAAAAGGCCAACGTTAGAAAGCAGCGAGAGACTCGGTGCAATCTGACAATAGATGCAAAATGCTGTGGGACCAACTGAACGCACTTCAAATGTGAGAGGGAAAAAAAAGGAAGCAAAAACTCAACCGATGGCACCTGGGGGCTCTTAAGCAATGTGATGTCTAGCCAAAAAAGAGCACAGCACTTTGAAGTTCAGAGGCGACTGTTCTGCTAATATGCTGTTCTAGTAGCGGCTGATATTATTGGAGTAGACAGATAAAAGGTCTGGAGAGATTTTGACAGGTAGACAAGTGCTGTTTAACAAGGCAATCTACAGGGCAAACGGTTCGATGTCCCCCTGACCAAATTGACTCTTTATCCCTGTGCGACTAAAGGCTTTGAACTCATCACACACATGCACAAGCACATGCACACCCACACACACAGAAGCATGGATTTATCCCCTCATGCGAGGCCATTAAGTGTCTCAACTTGCTGTTTCTGGGAGGCTGGATCAGGGATCAAGGACTGTATTTTTTCTTAAACTGTGAAAAAGAGGTACATTGGGACCATTGCAAGTGAAACTTCGATTTACCCTTGAAACTTGCTTGACACTACAAGAAAATACTTATAATCACTGCCAGTGTCAGCTCAAGGTCAAAGTAAAACATGTAGTGTGAGAGGAGCACAGATACAGGCTAGTGTTGCTGGCAGGTTAAATGGCTGCATGCTTGACAAAGAAGCATTTTAACACAAACCGTCTTATTTCTCTTATTTTAAATGTTATTTAATAACTGCATATTTCAGATATTTAAAACATTAATTATTTACACTGAGTGAGTGCAAGCTTAACAATGGAAAAAAACAGACCTAGCTATCTAGATTGATATAATAATGGGAAAAACTGGAGATGCCGAGGAGAACAAAGGTGAAAGAAAGGGGAAAGAACCTAAGACCAAGTTACTATCTCACTGCAAAACTGCTGGGAAACTCTAGGGTCTGGCATTTATCTGGATATTAATTTTATGTGTACCACCCAGGGTTTTAATAGTTTTGCAATTTTCATTAGTTTTTATTTTTATTTAGTTTTGACTTCAGATTTTCAATTTTATATCAGTTTTAATTCGTTTTTACCAATTGTTTGCTAGTTTAGTTTAGTTTTTATTTTTTTGAAAATCCTTAGTTTCAGTTTAGTTTTGATTAGTTTCAGTTATAGTTTTAGTTGTGTTTGCAATAATTAAGTGTAACAAAATCCCAGTTTCATCATATCAGTCATTCTGCTCATCCTTGGGTATGTTGCTATTCCAGCTACCATACTGCACCCTGGACAGGTCGCCTGTCTGTCGCAGGGCTAACACGCAGAGACAGACAACTCACATTCCCACCTATGGGTTCTTTAAATAAATAAATAAATAAAGGCAGATGAACAACCATTGATACCAGGCAACTATAAAATGTATATCTTGGCCCCAATGAGACTATTAACTCTTGCAGCACCGGGTGTTCGTAATTTTGGTTCAAGTGAATTGATAAACTTTTTGAAGGTAATTGACTCACACAGTTGTGTAGATATCCCCGTCCTGTTGTCTCGGGATGCATCACGCTGCCTTGCCTGGGGTTAGCTTCTGTTTTCCGGGGATGAGGGTTGAGTGTGCTCCCTTACCTTCTCAAGGTAAGCTAGGTTAGCCTTCTTGTGTGAGCTTTTCAAATGCACTTTAAGGTTTGTGGGATTTTTTTCCCTTTAGAAATGTCCCTCATAATTTGTCTGTTTCCACTACAAGACACTTGCTTTATCCAAAACACAGTCATATTCAAAGTAATCCCAAATTGGACTCTGGCGCTTTCTTCCGACTTTTCCTGACATGATTCTGCGCGTGGACGGAGCAGTAACACAGACGACTCGACTAACGTACTGCCACCTGCTGGCATAATGAGACACAGCAAGAAAAAAACCTGGAAACTAAACTTCATTTTCACCCTTGACTATTGTATGACACGCACACATCAATGAAAACTAAACACATTTTTGCTATAAATTCAGTTAATTTTAGTTAGTTTTGTGAACACTCATTACAGTTTTAGTTAGTTTTCCTTTTTTTGTTTTTATTTTTATTTCCGTTAACGAAAATGTTTTTTCACTTCTAGTTTTCGTTATTTCGTTAGTTTTCGTTAACGATAATAACCTTGGTACCACCCAACTAAAAATTGTTCCAGGGCATGCACTCGTCCATGGTATAGGCATTTCCTGATGGCAACAGACTACCCCAGCTTGAAAAGTCATTTTGGAGATGCAAGGGAGGTGTGAAGGTTCCCAGTCATCCAGGTCATTGTAGCCTAAGGAGCTTGGAAAGAAAAGCGTCTGGACTTCTTTAAGTTTCAGTTCTAAGAAAAAACCGTAGAGAGTGCCAGATTTTAAGCCCTATGGGATTGTCCCGCAAAAGGGACATGGACCCCCTATTGATCCACTAACTCAGCGGTCCCCAACCCTCGGGCCTCGGACCGCTACCGGTCCGTGAGTCGTTTGGTACCGGACCGCGAGAGTTGAGGCTCAGGTGTGAAATGTATAGTTTTCAGGGTTTTTATCGGTTTTCAGCGTTATTTTGTTATCGTTTTTATCGTTAACTCGGTTTTCCTGGGTCTTTTCACGTGTGTTATGAATAAATCTTCTTTTTTCGGTACCGGTACTAGTTTTATTCTGTTGTATTTATCCGCGACACCTTAAAGGCCGGTCCGTGAAAATATTGTCGGGCATAAACCGGTCCATGGCGCAAAAAAGGTTGGAGACCGCTGCTCTAACTAATCACACTAGCCAAGGTGTGAAAACTGGTGTGGGTCACAATCAGCCAAGGTTTTTTGGGGGGGTTTTGTGACACCTAGCCCCAGTCTGTCATGTGATTTATTGAAGTCAAATGGCCCAGGATATGAGTGGGCATTAAGGCATCTGGAAAGCACGTCAAAAGTGGATTATAGATGGCAGACAGTTGGTGTTGTAAGCCGCCGCCTCTGTTCAAAGCTGGTCGTTCACAGTAAACATAGATGTTCTTCTTTTCACTCCTCTTTCAAACCATCGATCTACTCTGTCCAACATGTGAACATTGGCATCCCACAAAAGAGTGAACGAGGGAGGTGATTGTGGCGGTATGAGTTTTTTGGTTGTCTGTTTAAGATATTGTAATATGCAGATGAGATGTAAAGGTATCCCTTTAATTGAATTCGGTCTGTATTTTTTGCTTCTGAACATTTCAAAACAGGAGCGAACTGCTTAATGGTAAAAGTGGGATGTCTTGTAGCTGACAGTTCTTGAAAGTCGCTCACGTCTCACATATTTTTTGGACAATGCTACTTTTCTTGGAGCTTCAAGAATGATCGATGCTGTATATTCAGAGTCTGACGTTAAAAGGCTGTTTTCAGATTCATCAGCTAAAAGCAGAAGGCCTGAGTGAAACACCATCAGACATAAAATTTCTTTTTAGACGTCTTTGAAACATTCTTGAAAGCAGCAGATTCAGTGTTTTGCTGGCATGCGCCTGTTTGTTTGTGTGCTTGGGGTCACCTTGTCGCCTCATCAGAAGTTTTTACAGGCAGAGACGGGTTAATTTAAAAATATGAAGAGGTTAAAAGGCTTTCTTATGAACTTTCAGCTTGCGAGTGGTCAAAATAGCAAAATCCCATAACAAAGCTGAATCACTGAACACTATGAAAACGCGTTGAGTGAATTTAAATCTCTGCAGCAAAATCCATGGTTTACCAAGATCCCACTTAAGCTTTGATAATGTCTAAAAATGTCCACATAAACACTGATGTTACTGAGCACCTCAGCTAATCAGGTTCATCAGCATTTTCATTCCTTTGTTTAACTTATTAACATCTCAAATATATCCTTGTCTTTGCAGCACAGAATTATTTTCCATATAAAGACTTATCAGATGCACATTACAACAAAATATAAAAGCTTTGATGAAGCTACTGCCGGGTGACTTATTGTGTAGCAGTTCTTTGCACAGCGCAGAGTCGCCGACACACAAAACTTTGCAAAAACGCACAATCTAAAGTAACAAACGAACAAACAAAAGAAAACAAAGTCTTTCCTTGTCCTACAAGAACACTGCAACTGTAACAGTGAATATGTGAAAACTCGGAAATGATTCATCCGTTGCTGGAATTTCACGGTGTTGTGTTTATAGCGGCGTGGTGCGTCTGCATGTGCGTACATGCATAAATATGCTCACGCCTCGGCCCGATCATTCACATCTCCCAGGCCATTGCTGTGATGAACGACAGCACAGCAGCCATTAGCAAGTGTGCCTGACACAGAGAGGTCATGCTGTAATGTAGACCCCCACGTGGTGTGGTTGCACCATCAGTCACGGTTGGCGGGTCAGATGGAAAACAAGTGGGACATGCTCCGGCCTCAAACAGATAAACGACTCCGCCACACCATGGAGGCAACCATTGTTCTGCTCTGGACCATTGCTTTCTTTCCCTCCGTGAATAGCTGGGTGTGGGAAGCAGTGGGTTTTTAGCTATATGTGGCAGTGAAAACAGACACATACAGTACGAGCACACACAGAAAAATGTCTGCGAGCATGTATGCACTGTAATTTTCTTCTGACAAGCTGGAGAATAAGTTGTCAAAATAAATTGGAATGACTGCCAACTCATTTCCCGCTGAGGGAAGAGGATAGAAGAAAAGAAAAGGAGGGCAGAAGACAAGAAGGCGATGAGAGATGAAGGAAAGGTTACAAGAGAGAGGAGATGGAAATTATAAGAGAGAAGAAGCAAAGCAGAAAGATGCAAAAAGCAGAGTCAAAATGTAGCAGAAACTGAGTGGAAAAAGAAGAGGAGAAAGTGCAGAGAGGTGAAAAGACAGGACAGCAGTGACTACCTCTGAAAGGTCAGTGTCTCCTGTCTTCATTTGTCTCTCTGATTGAACTCGCCAATTAGCCACAGAGCGGTACACTCTGTGCCGAGGATGGGAAACAACCTAATCACAGTGGGGGGAAAAAGCGACGGGCTGGATGGAGAGAAATTTGAACAGGCTATTGTTACGTAGCAGGTATTCATTCACAATATTGGAATTGAACTTTCAATTATTTAGCAGAGTTCATTTTGGAATTGAGATGGATTCGATTGCTACCAGTTTGGGGCAGGGTGGACTAAAGGCAAGAGAGAAAATGGGAGAGAAATGAAAAAGAGCAACAGACAAAGAGAAAGACACCTCTGGCTGTAGGATGGTGGACAGGAGATCAATGATGAGAGGATGTAGTCTGACGATGCAAAGTGGCACAAAAAGGAAGGAAATGAGGAAGAGGCATGACAGACAGAATGCAAAATAGAGAGACAAAGAACTCAGAGTTTGATGGATGTGCAGGATCTGGACTGAGGCCATAGGTAGTTAATATTGTGTATTCCTGCTGACTTTATCAAAAAATAAAAAGTTTCTAAGGTTCAGAGCTCTCTAACTCTCCAGTGAAAGGCAATAAAGCATTCTTGTGTCACTTCCTTAAAGAGCACTTGAAGCCTTTAATCTTCAGCTGCTCTAAGCAGATGAATTAGCTCACCGTCCTTTCTAGGATATTAATTTTGTTTCACATTTGTTTTAAGCACATCAAATATATCAACCGTAATTATTAACAACAGTTCAGGCAAAAAGAACATTAAGCACTTCCCCTACCACCAACACCAGCTTTCCCCCCGGCAGGTAATGCATTCAATAGCCAGAAAATGTTCTGTACTTCAGTCTTGATTTGTAGATGAGCAGCTCTTGATCTCTGGCTCATCATATCACTGAGTAACCCAAACATGAGGTGGGTTGATGTGAAGTATCGACAGCAGAAAAGAGACATAGTGTTGCACTTGATAATATCTGAAAGAGTGTACTATCAGCCTTGGCTTTGGGACACAGTTAATCTGTTTTTATTTATTTTTTTAGCTAAGCTAGCTTGCTAGCTAGTTTGTTGGGATGGTCAATAAACAGACAGAAAAAGCAGCTACTACTACTTACACATGTGTGCTGTTTTAGCTGTTGTTGTATGTGCTTAGAATAAAGACTTACTGTTGTTGTTTTTCAAAACACTCCCCTGTTTTCATGGGGCTATATGTAGTTAGAAAACAATCTATAATCCTGACTTGATGCCTGTTCAGTCATCAATGTGAGGAAACATCTTTGTGATTTCTCTGTCTTCAGACGTCAATAAGCCGCAGTGTCTTAGTGGGACTTGGAACCATGTATTCCCACATCAGATTACTTTTAAAAGTTGTGTTTTTAAATACTTAATGTTTCTGACCATAAGCCATTCAAAGCTTTGCTGCTCTGAGTTCCAGTATATGGAATAGACCTGCATTTCTTTTAAAGATGTTTTTTTGGCAAAGTCTAATGTGGCTTTTCTGTTCTCAAGTCTAATCACTACTTTACACCGTGTGGTGAACCTGCTTTATTTTCTCGTGTGAAGTTTTCTCATTACGATGGACCTGGATTTGATATCCTTACCTCCTGGAGAGTGTTTTTCACCTGGCTGAATTTTAGGGGTTTTCACCATGGAAAGGATCCTGTGATAAGCCACCACTATTTTCTTCTGTGGATGACTACGCCATTCCCTATCGCTCTTTCAGAATAAACCACACTACCTTTTTAGTGACTCAAAAAGTTTTTACTTTGTCTTTGATGGATCAGTTTTGTATTTGGAGGCTAAGGATTAGCTGATTTATTTTCTGAGATCTCTCAGGACTCCGTGTGGTGCTTTAACCACACTCATCTCCAGATTTTTGTCTGCTTAATTTCTGAAGAAATATGTCAAAGAAATACAGTTTCACTGTACCGGCTGCATGTACTTAGACCTGCATGACTTAATCTTTGTGAAAAGCATATACTGCTACTACTACATTGGTGTGGTCGTTAGCACTATTACCTAACTGCAAGAAGTCCAGACTGGACATGTTCTCTGTGTGGATTCTTTATGGTAAATGGCCTGCATTTGTATAGCGCTTTACTCAGTCCCTAAGGACCCCAAAGCGCTTTACACTACATTCAATTCAATTCAATTCAATTCAATTCAATTCAATTCAATTCAATTCAATTTTCAATTCAATTCAATTTTATTTATATAGCGCCAAATCACAACAAATGTCGCCTCAAGGCGCTTCATAGATACAGAGAAAAGCCCAACAATCATATGACCCCCTATGAGCAAGCACTTTGGCGACAGTGGGAAGGAAAAACTCCCTTTTAACAGGAAGAAACCTCCGGCAGAACCAGGCTCAGGGAGGGGCGGCCATCTGCTGCGACCGGTTGGGGTGAGAGAAGGAAGACAGGATAAAAGACATGCTGTGGAAGAGAGACAGAGATTAATAACAGATACAATTCAATACAGAGAGGTCTGTTAATACATAGTGAGTGAGAAAGGTGACTGGAAAGGAAAAACTCAATGCATCATGGGAATCCCCCGGCAGCCTACATCTATTGCAGCATAACTAAGGGAGGATTCAGGGTCACCTACATTCAGTCATTCACCCATTCACACACTGGCAATGGCAAGCTACATTGTAGCCACAGCTGCCCTGGGGTGCACTGACAGAGGGGAGGCTGCCGGACACTGGCCCCACCGGGCCCTCTGACCACCACCAGTAGGCAAACATGGGGTTAGTATCTTGCCCAAGGATATTTGGCATGCAGGAGGAAGGAAGGAAGGAAGCCTGGGATCGAACCACTGACCTTCTGATTAGTGGCTGACCTGCTCTGCCACCTGAGCTTCAGCCACCCTTTATGGGTAGGCCGAGTTCTTCCCGGAGGGGTTTGAGTGGTGATTCCAAACTAAACAGATCCCAGAAATGCTGGGATTGATTCTCTTCAACAGTTGTTAATCCTTAATCATTAATTCCTCCAGTTAAAGCTGAGGGTCTGGACTTAAAGCATGTAGCTATCACATCAGTGTGACACAGTTATATTTTGGTACAATGGGGGAAAAAGTGTTTATATCAAAACATATATTGCTCTAACTGCATATTGGCAGGACAATAACAGATATTATTGGATAATATTTATATATTTAACGTTAAAGTCTTAATGCTTGTAATGCGAGTTCTATAGTTTCATTCAACCAGTCTCTATCCATTAGATGGACGGGCACAAAATCCAAGCAGGTTGGAATTTTAATTAGCCCAGTGTGTTAGCCTCTGCTGTACTGTTGGAACTAATTAGCAAATATTTGCTTGCTAACACATTAAAGTACGATGGTGAACTTTGTACCTGCTGAGCACCAGGATGTTAACATTGCAGTTGTAATTATGTTCTCATATTAGCATTTAGCATTTACCTCAAGGCACACATATGCCCTTTTTTTTGACAGCTATTAACGCCTCTAATGTAGCTGCACGCTTGTGCAGTGTACCGTTGTTTCTGCACAGTCAGCCAAGAATGGGAATACGTCATAGCAGATGCTTAAAAGAATGATGGATATCACATTTTGAATTAAAAAAAATAACAATGAACTGGCACATTCTCTCATTCAACTCTAAGATGAATCAGAAATGGAAAAGCTAGTGGAAAAACTGAGATGTGATGAGCAGAGAAGGGTCAGAAACAAGAACACAAACAATAGGCACAAAAGAAAGAGACAATATGAACAACTGAATAAAGACGTAAAATCTCTGCAGCTGCATCATCGTGAGCTGGATCAGATACTCAGACAGAGAACAAGGTAGGCAGACAGAAAGAGAGGGAGAGATGAGGAAACTTAGGAAAGAAAATAGGATTCATCAACTCATCTGTCTGTTAAACCATTCATCCTGCCCCCCTCTGTTGTGGGATACTGCATAACACACACACACACACACACACTGCAGTCATTGATGGGCACTAAGCATTCCTGTGATCTCTCAGTCAGTGATATCGATCTGCCACAACTGGCAGCCTCGCTCTCCCTCCGCCCCTGACACACACCCGCACCCACACACACTGACACGCTGATAGGACGAGGGCGATGACAATGACAGAACAGCCTCATCCACTTGTGGCTGTAGCACAGAACAACTCGATCACAGATAGTTTGGTGACGTGTGTGTGTGTATTTGTGTGTGCCAGGTTCGTTAAATCACGTACAGGCGGCTGTACAGTCTGAATTAATACCCAAACTCAGACATTGGAGAGAAAAAAGCACACCCTCTGCTCCTCTTTCATCTTTTTAATTTTCCTTTGCTTGTGCATGAATGTATTACAGCAATTAAAAGGGTGCCCCCTCTTCTTCAATCTCTGTCTCTTCCTCTACATTGAACATGACTGTATAGCAGTAATTAAGAGTGTGTTGTGTTACACACCACTGCTAATCCTGCAGAGTCAACTCAATCCACTGTGTTAGCAGATTACTGCTCACGGCGTGGGCTCTTGTTATCGTACTCTTGTGTACTCGCTCACATAAATACACCGCAGGCTCCTGAAGTATACACACACAATGAATTGTTTATGTACTAAAAGCGCGACAGCTATTTCTACGACACCTTCAGGCATTTTTTTATTGTGTGTCTGCAATTAGATTACCCTGACTATGAAATTTAAGGATGACAAGTGTTCCCTGAGTCTTTTTGAGTATAGTTGTTGTGCATGATGCTATTTGCCTAATTTTGAATGTTTTCTGCGCCGAGCAAGAACTGCAGCATTATGAGGATTCAAGTCGAAGGTCTTTCTCATTTTAAACTTATTTAAAACTATACATTTAAACTATCTTTTACTTTAAAGGGGATGTATTTTGCTTATTTTTAAATCTGTCTCTTCTAAAGCTACTTCATTAGGGTAGCTTTGATTGATACTTGATATCTACCTTATACTGGGCCTTGGTGCAGCCTATCAGTTTACTACCCTTTCCTTCCCCTGATTGGCTGCTCTTCATAAGTAACTACAGGTGGGTAAGAGCCAATAAAAGAAATAGTCTAAGACTGAGTGTTTATATGCACATATACATACAGTATATACTAGTTTCTTACTAGTGCTGTTGTGGAGACACAAAGTCTAAAAGGGTGGGGTGGCTAGATGGGTCAATAAAACATTCATTCAACCCCACTGACCTCCTCCTTCTGTATGATGAAAAACATCATACTTTCACTGCTGCCATCGGCAAGAATCATAATTAGCATATCTCCTGGAGGTCATCTTGTTATAATGCAAACATATGTTTCTTTGTGGCATTTGCTAAAATGAAAGACAATTAACTTTTTCTTGTGTAGCCAACTTCTTAAAGAAAAACAACAACTTGAAACTTAAAAAAGTTGCCACATAGTTTCTGTGGATCACTCTCTAAATCTCTGGCTAACATGCAGGAGATGTGCAAATCCACTGCCATGTGGGCCTCTCACTGCCTCCATATACCTGCAGACCTCCAGTAGTGAAGGCTGAAGTGGTTTGGTTCTACAGTCATGTCTTCCCCACAACCTCAATTTGATTTTGCGTTAAATAATATTAAAAGTTCTAATAAAAACCATTGTTCAAAGATTGTTTTTGAGCATATCCATGTAATGTCATCAGTATATGAGCATAATGGCATTAAACAATCAGTATTTAAATAAAATACAGATTTCCAATATAATGATCATTATGATTTTTGCTATGTCTGATTTAAACAAATGACTCTTGGCTGCCATTTAAATCCAATGAAATGTCTATAAATCGAATCTAAAGGAAGGCAGCACTCCCCACAGAGCAGCATGCTTCAAACTTTTCAGAAGATGATTCAGTGGAGTATTCTTTTAAGTGAATATTTTACATCTGAAATCTGGGAATAATTCTCATGTTCCCAGGTCTCAAAAGTGCTTTACTGCAGATTCCGTCTCAGTTACCTTCAGTGCACTGTCCGTGAATCGTTTATGACACTTCCTGTCCCTCTGCTTCATGTTAAGTGCACATCTGGGACCGCAAGAGGTACAGATGAGTACTGCTGAAGGAAATGCTTCATAAATGTATTTTTCTGCATCTGCGTCTGTTCACAAGATTTAGAAACTAAAGCAGGGCTAAACATAAACATAATGCGCCAATGATTTCTTATTTTTTGAGCTTGTATAGTCTCTCAGTTGACTTAAAAGATAGTCAGTACATTTTTACCGTAGAGTTCAGCTCAGTTTCAGACACAGTATCTGGAGTGGGTGCAGTGCTACAAAAAGACTAATGGTGGAAATCCACTGCAATGTTTCTCTGATGCTTCTTTATGTGGTCTATAGTGTGGGAGTACATGCATCTCAGTTCGTAGGGACACATAAAAGTCCCGAACTACAGGTTGTTTCAGCTGTGGCTTATCTGCCTCAGGATGCAGTAAACATTTAGAGAACTGACGAAACAGATTCAACACTAAGTATCTCCTAAATTATTACAGCCTTATTACAACCTTACGTTGAGAGACTTTTGTGAGGCCCTCAAGTTTTCTGTAGACCAGCTTGCAGAGATTCAACTGAGGCTGTTATGTAGACTATGCAAAAGATTTGAGCCAACCCTTGTTTCTTTGGCAAATGTATTGCTAGGATAATTGTAAGTAGGTGCAGTTGATTATTAAAACATACAGACCTCCATCAACAGCACTGTATAAGGCAGGGGTGTCAAACTGAAATACACAGTGGGCCAAAATTCAAAACTGGATCAAAGTCGCGGGCTAACATTAATATTCATTGAAAAAAAATCTTCCTCCAAATATAACAAGGAATCTTTTCTTATGGACTCAAACAAGTTTTGCTGAAAAGCTGAGTATGGAAGAAGCAAAGCTTAATACTAAACAATATATATAACTTATATAAATGTATATATAACTTAATATTGCACACATGCAAAATCGAAATTCCAATTAAATAATACATCAGTGGAATTCATTTCTTAAATAAAAATTGTATTTGCAGCCTTTTAAATTAAATTTGATCATTTTATAATTTATCAAATTTTCCTGTCCAGAAAGCTCCTGTTTTCTGCCTTTCTTTTTGCCATCTTGGGATGGCAGTATTTGCATGGTTGCTATGACTATGGTCAACAGAGGAGAGGGTGCTAATGGGTCCTGTCATGACTGACGCGCCAAAACACCAACAGAGCATTCTGGGAATTGTAGCATTAGCAGTACATGAACTGTATAATACCAGCAGGCCAGCTCTAATAGTAATTTGGTATGGCTTCGCGGGCCAAATCTAATTAGGCTACGGGCCAAATTTGGCCCGCGGGCCAGAGTTTGACACCTATGGTATAAGGCATTAATAGAAAATTGTAACGTTTTATTCTATTTGGTATGACTTTATTCTCCAACACAAAGATAGTCCTAACTGTCTTTAGAACAGGTTTTTGGTATTTTCTTGACGTAATAGTTTTCAGGCTTCTTTTTCTTCTTCTTTTTTTAATCCATGCATGCTTTTTGCTGTATTGACAGTGTGTTTGGAATCATCGTGAAAACTGAAACCATAGCTAATCAGATGCTTTCCAGCGGTATTGCATGATGGATCGAAATCTGATGGTACTTTACTGCATTCGTAATTTCATCGATTTTGACAAGATACCTCAAAACCACCGTCTGAAACACTGAACCTGACAAAACCTCCACCCTGCTTTACAGATGGCTGTGAACACTCACTGTACTGTTCATCTGCTGTAGACATTTTTTTGTCCAATTTCCTAAAACTCTTTCACACACAGACTGCACACCATCCTAAGATATGCCAAGTTTTCTTTGTGAATTGCCTTGTTGCTGCAAAAATGCAACCTCATGGCTGTAAAACAGTGTTTTCTTTGAATTTTTTAAAATTTTGAACAAAATTATGGGGATGACAAAAGTATTTGTTACTTGCAGGCTGTTGCACTAAATGCCTAAAAATATTAAATTGGTTCTTTGCCAAATTGTCTGTTATGTGTAGCCACAACACTGGTTCATCCTTTGAGAAGATGTCGTGTCATGGCTGAGGCAGGCTGGGGTATTTTTTTGCCTTATGTTTTCTTTTTCTTCTAATGAATCTCTGAGTTTCAGGTGGAGTTATGGACCCGCCTTTGGGCGCATAATTGCTCTGGGATTTATCCTTCTCACACCTGCTCTAAATGATAACAAACAACCCCTGAAATATTTGAAGGCGGGATGAGCAGCAGATCTCCACCAGATCATCTTCTTCTCCGTTGAGATCATCGGGCTTACCTTACTAATAACCTGCAATCCTGTTTCCAGTTTCCTTACATTGTTGCTCTGTCTGGCTTCTGGAATACTTACCTACCTGCACACTTTCAACCGCTGTTGCTCTCAATTTCTGAATTCTGCCTGCTCTGGAGAATTATTTCACAGATACACAGATTAAATCACAGAAAATTTTAAGAAAGACCAGCTCTCTGGAAGCAAAATATAAAGAAATGAGGACTCGCTTAAGACTTGCAGTACTGTATAAAATCCTGAAGTCTCCATGGCATGGTACTATTATTATTTTTTTGTTTGTTTGTTTTTTTGTTTTTTTTATTATTATTATTTTAAATAACTATACCTAAGTAGAATCCCTTCCACTTTACAAGCTACAATGAAGATATCATAGCTGTGTTTTTTAAACTGTTTTATGGAACAATCTATATATTATATGTTGTAAAGTCAGATTCAGTAGCACACACAGAAACAAAAATACTGTAATGTGTTGATCCTACTACAAGAGCAGCAGAGTTCAAATATTCAGCAAATGCATTTGGAAAATCTCTTTAAATTATCTGTCAGTAAGTTTAGAGAAAGGCGGAGATAAAAGGTCTGAGCTAATTCTTTATCTCCACAGCTTTACTCTGTCTTCAAGTAAAGAGGACATAAAGTTACTTTGGTCGTTATTCTTCCTGTTTTGTCTGGATGTCGGCCTTAGATGTGCGTCATAATGTAAATGACAGTCTGAAATAAACATAATTGGAAGATTTATTCAAGACACTAAATCTGCAGTTTCATCAACCTTGGATTGCATCAGGATAAAATTACTGTGCACATCTTGCTATGGAAACATAGCCAGGAGGTTATTTTCCTTTATTCCCCCTCAGAGTTGATCATAGTTCAGTTATTTGAGATGAAAAGCTCCACATAAATGATGCTGGAGGTCATAGGAAGGGTAGCTGAAGAAAAAAAGGTAAGTGATCAAATGGCAACCTGAAAGGCTGGAAAATAAAGTTGCTTAAAAGACCAAAAAATTAGTTTTTTAAATTGTTCTTTTTCAGTCACCCCTTTTACTCACTATGTGTTTATAGATCTTTCTGCACTTAATTATTAGTTATTAATAATCTCTGGCTGTCTTTTACAGCATGTTTCTGTCCTGTCTTCATCCACACACCCCAGTAGATGGCTGCCCCTCCCTCCCCTGCATCTGCTGTAGGTTTCTTTCTGTTAAAAGGAAGTTCTTCCTTCCCACACTCGCCACAGTCTTGTACTATTCCAGAGTCTTTACCTTACAAAGTGCCTTGATATATTACTATATAACTATATAAATAAAATGGTATTGAATTGATACAGACCTTACAAGAGAGTCCGTCCCCATAGATTTCTATAATAAAATGTCCAACTTTACACCAGAAAATCAATATTTTCCATCAGATAGAAAGAGCTGATTTACCCCTTAATAATAACTGTATAGAATTAAAACTGCACAGGATTACAGGTCATTACACAATGTGCACGTTGAAGAAGCAACATGAAACTCCGAATTCTGAATTCAGAAGACCCTTATGAGGAAAACATCGAGGGAATAGTTTACCCTGCCCGGGATAGGGTTATCGGGGCCCTGCCCTGGAGCCAGGCCCGGGGAAGGTGCCCAAAAAGCACAGCCCGAAAAGGGGACATGGGACCATCCTCCCGCAGGCCCACCACCCACAGGAAGTGCCATAGGGGTCAAGTGCATTGTGTGTCGGGCAGCGGCCAGGAGCAGAGGCCCTGGTGGACTGATCCCCGGCTACCAATACTGGCAATCGGGACATGGAGTGTCACCTCTCTGGTGGGGAAGGAGCCTGAGTTAGTGCGTGAGGTTGAGAGGTACTGGCTAGATATAGTCGGGCTCACCTCTACGCATGGCTTGGCCTCTGGAACCAGTCTCCTGGAGAGGGGCTGGACTCTGTCTCAGTCTGGAGTTGTCCTTGGTGAGAGGCGGCGGGCTGGGGTGGGTATTCTAATAGCATATTAAACATATCAGGTCCCCATAAGGAGAATCATGTGCTAATGGCTGTCTAAATGACTCGGGTAAAGTTTGTAGCATGCGTGCTTGTTGTTTTTGTCTGCTTCCACTTGTCTTTGCACTAGGATGATGTCATCGTAAATGTGCAGTCATATTCGTTATGTTCCCACTAGTGCTGTCAGCGTAAATCTCGTTAAAATGACATTAACGCCATAACACGGCAAATCTCGGTTAACGAGCTACCGCGAATCGCCCCGTGTGTGGGGCTGGACGGCGTCAACACGTTAACAAGATAACTGCGCAAACGCACTAGTTCCCACCAATTGAGCATTGCGTGGCACATCCGACATACTGTTTTACTTTTGTCCATGACGCGCTTACCATCAGTTCATGCTTCACATTAAAACCAAAATAGTTCCAAAGGCCAGATCTGAATGAGGGTGGGGGAGGTTCAATTTTGGGTAGCGTTGAGGCAATTTGCCATGTTGCAACGAGCTTAACTTCTGTCTCGCTAGCTTGTGCTGCGCTCAGTGGATCTGCGCTCGACAGTGCAGCCTAGGCGGAGTAGTCGAGCGCAGATCCACTGAGCTCTCAACACAGACAGCATCGTCAGAAGAAAAGTTGATAAAATAAACAAAAAATGTTGTATTGTTCGATACATATACTGAAAGCACTGTATCAAACAGTTCAATATTGATACGAGTATATATATATATATATATATATATATATAATATTAGCAGCAGCACCATTTTCTTTTCTGTCAGCTTTATTTGTGATTTGAGTTAAAATAATAGCTGTGGAAAACTCTTTTCTGTGTTTATGTGTAGACATGTTATAATTTTGTCAATAAATGGTTCTCTTTCTCCATAATTTTCTTAAGACTAGTAGCAAACTTGTTGGACGACTATTAGAGCCACTCCCCCCCTCAGTGGATCTGTTTTGGCAGTTTTCCATGTCTGTGGGTTAATTCTTTCCATGAAGCTGTGATTTATAATCTGAGAAACCTGTAAACATCATTAGCATAACATGTACTTTAAAATAAAAAGGACAGTTCTTAGCTTTCATAATTTGATTTTGAATTAGGCAATATAATATATGTTCATCTGTTCTTGGCACATTATTTATTACATTATCTATTTTATTTGTAAAATGACTAGCAATATTAATTTGGCACATGCACAATTTCTGTAATGCTCAACACCAGAATTACAATGTGCTGCTTCACTGCAGCTACTACTCCCTTTGATGGTCTTTAATGGTCTTCTTGCTTATTCATATTAAGCAAAAAAAAAAAAAAAGATATCAAAAAGGGTATAAAGACCTGATGTGAGAAATAAAACTATTCCTGGAAATTATCTGCCCAGAGCTCAGCCTTGCTAAACTTAGAAAATAGTTTGAACCTGATAAAAATGCTTGTTTATTATCTCAGAATTTCCTCTGCTAATTCTTCTACCCTGCTCTGTTTTCATAATAAATCGCTATCAAACTCCCGCTGCTGGTTCGGTTAGGAGGTAATGTAGACCTTTTGTAATTATATTTGAATTAAATGATTTACATGCTCAGTTAAACTACAAAAATTAACCTATACCTCCCTTCTGGGCCTTTTTTCATTTCCAGTCTCGACTCATTTTGCCCTGCAAGCATTCTCACTGTCATCTTTCTAATACTGTGAAACCACTGCAGCTCTGACCTTTTGCATATTTGCTATCGCCTGCTTGTTTGGCCACTCAAAAGAACTTATTCAAAGCCACAACGGATATAAAAATGTCAGCTAAATTTATAAAATACGATCGAGACACCATTTGCAGATGCAGCCATTACAAAGGTCTACTTTTACTGGTCTGCTGCTGCTCTCTACCCTCGGTGTTGGAGCAGATTCAAGCTGAGGGATGAGCTGACAAACACTGTGGTACGTGACGTAGCTCTACTTTTTGCAGTGGCCACAACTGTAGGGCAAAGATAAGATCAGCCACTTGCAGCACTTTATTGTCTGTGTGTGTGAGAGAGAGTCAGAAAGAGGAGCTTCCAATCTGTAATTCGCAACTTGTCTGTCTTTAATCAGATGAACTGAGAACCTCCGGTTAAGATGGAAAATCAATCACTCTGAAGCACAACAATCACTGCTCCTGTCTTGGTGACCCATACAAATAGCTTAAATGTGTATCCATATCTAAATGAAAAACTCTCTGTAATCTCAGTGTAAGTCTGTACATTTTATGATTGTGTTATCCATACATCTATTTTTGCCTGTGTATAACGCATGTTGATGCATTTGTTTCATTGTGTGTATGCAATTCCTGGGATGTTTTCCGACATGTGTTTTTCTATATTTGTGTGTTTTTGTTCAATGATGTGTGTAAAAGGGTTGGAAGACGTATTCAGACACTGTCTATTGATCTGTTTGACAGTCTCCTCATGTCTTTAACGCGCTGCAGGATTGCACAATCACTCACATTGATAGCGTGAGCTGCAGCAACAGAAAGGGAGAGACCGAGAAAGACGTGTGTCTCTCTCTGGAAAAAAAGTTATTCTGGATGAATAAATGAAGGAAATGTGTATAAAGCAAACATAGATACCAACAGCTTTGAAAAAAAAAATAATGGTATGGGAAGAACAGGGAGAGAAAAATGGGAAAATAGTTAAAAACAGCTGCTAAGGACAGCAGGGGAGATAGTGCTAAAAGACAGAAGAGGGTGCTTGACATAACCAGGACAGAAAACAAAGTGGAAATGTAGGAGCAATAAGGCAAAAGGAACATAAAGAAAGAAAGATTTGGTGGATTAGGTGAGCAAAACAAAGCAGGCAGTATACACTACACGAGCTGTTCGATGGCCTTGGAATAAACACAAGGAACAGTGTGGCGCTAACTCACGTTCTGGATCGAAAAAAACACTTAAAATTAAGCACAGAAGAAAAAAAAAGCAAGAGAAAGTTTGCATGTCTGTAAAGAGAAAAGAAACAAGGAGGAAGAAGAGCAAAGGGGAACCCTCCTGTGTGCTCAGCATATTAGAGGAGATGCTGCAGGGCAGCAGTTAAACAGGGGGAGATGTCTTACACCACACACACTCATGTGTGCACATACTTGTTTGATCCAAACACACATGTGCTGACCCTCCCACACACACGCTTGCAATTACACACAGACACACTCACGCAGACATTAATTGATCCCGCTGCAGCAAAAGCTGGCAGTAAGGCTCGACATGAGGAAGCTACCCTGTGGCCTCTACCCACACAAATAAATAAGCTACTCTCACCACATTACAGCAATGCACACTTCAATTAAGAATGAGCTACAGAGGCAACATGACTTAAGCATGGCTGACAACCTTCTCCAAGGAGAAGAAGGCACCGAGGAAAGAGGTTACTGACATATTAACATCAAATATCTTTTAAAGACGGGGTTTCCTCAGCATAATTATATCAGAGTGTCCTGGATACACTATTACTGTTTCGAAAATCTGTTAAATCTCTTACATGGGCTTTGGTTTGCAAATCCATATACTGAAAGAATAAAAGTTCACCCAGGTGATGCAACTGTCAGAGACTCCTGAAGCATTTTGAGCCCAGTTGGTTTAAAGAAGCTGCTTTAAACCTAAAGCCATTTATCCCTTGTTGGATTTGTCTGCACTAATGAGAGTCTAGAATACAGACCGAGATTTTATCGGGAAGGCGACCAGACTTGGAGTTTCCAGTAGAATGAGAACATATGAACCAAATGATGACTTTAAAAGCAATGATGCGTTACCTTGGCTGACGCCGAGAGCATGTCTGTCATTCAACATTTTTGAGGGAAAAGACTGCTGTTGTGCAGCTCCACTGATAAAATGAGGCACACTTGAGAATTTGCACTCTGCAGTGCAAACCCAGTATTTGTGTAAATGTGCCATGGTACTTCACCTGATCTGGACCAGAATAAACAGATGATAGGTTTGAAAATGCTGTTACGTTTGGGGAAACACACTTTAGTCTCGTTATCACGAGTGCCTTAGATCTGCTATTTCAGCTGATTCATCAAGCACCCTGCATTATACCCAGAGCTGATGTTTACAAGATAATTTTAGGGGGAGATTTTAGGAGAGCCACTATTGCCTTTTTGTAAGAAATATTACTCTGTGTTTTCTTTTTTGTAGTTTTGTTGTGCTTTGCTGGCGATCGAGCATTTCTGGAAAAGGTTTCATCAGCCAACGATGTGGGCCAAGGACCAAACTGTCCTCCATTTTTGAAGCAGCAACAGATGGTGCAAATTACACAAGAGACTATTCAACTGTAACAAAACTGAAGCAGTTCTCAAAAGGTGGTTTGCTGTTTTTCTTTTTTTTTTTTTTGGCAAAACAGTGAAGCTAGCGGCAGCATTATATTAGTTAAATCATTACATCAAGTTACATTGTGTTACATTGTTACATTGTTGCGTTAGATCTATTTATTTTATTTTTCTTATTGCCAGTTTTGGAAAAATACTGCTTGTTCATCAGGAACTGAACTGCTAACACTCTACCTGTGAGATAAGGGAAAATAAAAACAAAAATCAATTACCACAATAATGAAAACCAAACTCCTTGAACAACAACAGACATTAATTAATGGGAGTCTTTTCATTTCCTTTTGATTGTTGTGTTTTGAGTCATTCGTTCCTAAAACCAACAACTTTATTTTGAAAATAACAGTAATAAGACTGATAGAAATCAATGTTTGCCATATTTCATCTTGATTTACCTGCCAAGGTTTGTTGTAATGGAAAATAAATAAATAAATAAGTAAATAAATAAAGATTTTACACAGCATGCAGAGGAGTTGACTCCTGCTCCCATTTACCTCTGAATTTAATCCCTTAAAGTATATAGAATAATTAACCCATACTCTATGGCAGGCTGTGATATATTGAAATGAATCTTCCTGTTGTATAGGCACAAACAAATAAAGCCTGGCTGAATCAGTTCTTACCAAATGCTCATTTTACTGTAGCTTTTATTAGTTGAGCCATATCCAAAGACACCAACCTGCTGTCTTCTGAACAGCTATGAAGGCTGAACATGTAATATCTGCTAGAAATCATAAAAATTACAGTTTCACCTACAGAGCCACAAGGCAGCAGATGTGCTTTTTGATTAATACTTAGACATTTAAATGAAGATATAATTAAAAAATGATGATATGATGTGACTGAAGGAAATATGTAAAAATAAAAGAGACAAAAAGCTTCTTCACATTTTCATGTTTACACTTATGGCACAACACTCAGGATTACCGACTCACTTTAGGTCGTTCGCATCATTATTGTGACTGTTGAATAATGTGGCTCATACTGGTTCAATTTAAATAAGTCTAGGCTCTTTATTTAATAGTCACGCCACATATGATGATTACTTTAAATCAAACGCTGCAATTTAAACTCTGCAGGAAAACTGAAATATGTTGATTATTAAATGATAAGACAGCTGATATTACTCGCATTAAAATACATAAATGGCGGATTGTAACTCACAAGAAGAAGCCTGGCATTAAAAGGAGCAGAGGGTGACATTGTAAAACAGTCGAAATTCCATTAAAAAGGTAAGCGCTATGCCAAATATCAAATTTATTACTCAGTAATTGGGGTTGATCTTGGCACAAATTGTTGCTGCTAACTACAATGAATTATTCATAATGAGTTTTTATTTATTTATTTATTTTTTTGGGGGGGGACTATGCAAATGGACTAGCAAATTAACACTGGGAACCAGCAACACAGGTATTTCTTTCCAGCAAAGTCTGTCCTCCCTATGAAAATGAATTAGCAGGCATAATATCAGGAATTTGCACAACTGTCACCATACAGGTATTATACTGTAGGAACAGGTGATTTTGTTATATACACATAGACCCATGTAAGCTGTTCCCACACTCTTCCACTGTTTAGCCGAGCAAGTTGTCTACTGGATGCATAGCTCTGTCTTTATTAGGCTGACATGAGAGTGATAAAGATCCTCTCATTAACTCAGCAAGAAAGCAAATAGGCTAATTTCCTAAAATGTCAAACTATTCATTCATTAGCTGCGACAGGTGCCCATGAAACCGCAGTGGTCCAAAGAGGTCACAACAGGCATTATACATGCATATTTTAGATAATCATCACAAGCTTTCTAGATTTATTAGAATTAAAAAAGAGTTTTTACAGCATGATCAAGTCCCTCTGTCGCTGTGTTAAAGCTATCATCTGCTGCATCTCTTACTCGACTTGAACAACCCAGCTCTCAGCTAATATATCCTTTTGAATTTTTAAAGCCAGACCTGCACTCTTCGAACAGGCCATTTATCCCTTAGGCTTCTGCCTCTCAGGTACATCACCTCGCTCTAGCTGCCAGCTGTAAGCTTTTATGCTGCAGTCTCCAGGGCTTCGGTTATGGAAATAACATTGTATTTCTTTACAAGGCCTTGTCCTTGATCATTATTACACAACTCTGTAGCAGAGCGACCAGATAACCAATTCACCAATTCACCATGCCCAGTGCATCTTGACTACCTGATCCTCAAACAATCAGACTGCAGTGACAAACGGCCGCACAGTAACCTTCTCTTGATGCAATAAGAGCTTGGTGCACTGAGTGATAAACGAGAGTATTGGCTAAGCTATTCATTGTACAATGAACAGAACTCGAAATGTGCATGTTCTGACCATAAAGTGTGAAATCAATAAATGAAAATAGATACGTTGAATGAGTTATTTGACACTGGATTGCAAGTCAGGGCTGAGTTTGAGTACAAACTTCTTTCAGAGATTTATTTTACTATTAAGCAACCGCAGGCCTTTAGAGGGAATTGTGCTTTCTTAATGTTAGTTCATCTTCACATGACTTTAAACTGCAGCCTGTTATTGTGGACAATGGTGTTAATCTAAAAGTCTATGAAAAAAACCTCTATAAAGCTACGTCATCGGACTATTTGGCACTGATCGAGGAAACAGGAACAGTCCAAAGTTTCCTTTCAGCACTGCAGCTGGGCTGACAAAGAATCTATTCTATTCCTCAAACTTTAACTAGAAATGACTTTATTAATGTCTTCACATATAATATTTTAACCTTTAGAGAAAAAAATATTCTCAGCCATCCCACGTAGATCTTAAGTACAGTAACTTTAATGCATTTCCTCTTCTATCGATCTTTGTGAGTTAACATCTATAACGTCTTCCTCTAAACCATCATGTGCCTTGATGGTTTTGACTACAAGAGTTTCACATTCATTAATGCTTAAATTTTAAATGTGACTAATCTATCTTTATTAACAGACTATGCAGCGCAGGCTTTTTTAGTGTGGCAGTAATTAAACCATTACTTAAAAAATCCGACAGTTTTTAACTAATTACCGACCAATTTCGAACCTTCCTTTCACTTCACAAATCCTTGAAAAAGTAGCTGTCAAACAGTTAACTCATCATTTGCAGAGGAATAGTTCATTTGAAGAGTTACAGTGATGATTTAGAGTACATCATAGTGCAAACACAGCACTAGCAAAGGTTACAATTTATTTACTTGGCCTGTGACAGTGAACTCATCCCTTTGCTTGCCATGATAGATCTCAGTGCAGCATTTCATACCACTGACCACAATATTTTACCACAGAGATGAGAACGAGCCATTGTGCTGCAGTCGTTTGATCATCTCTACTCGATAGATTCCAGTGTGTGCATGTAAACAGGAAGCCTTCTGCACACACAATATTAAAATTAACCCTGTGAGGAACCAGTGTCTTTTTACATTATACATACTTCCATTGAGTAATATTATTAGACACACTGCATATGTTTTCATTTCTATGCAGATGATATCTAGCTTTATTTATCCATAAAGCCAGATGATACAAATAAACTAGTTAAACTAATTACATGGCTTATAGACACAAAGACTCCTTGTTGATTCAGATAAAACTGAGGTTACTGTATTCGGCCCCCATTCGTCACTCATCCTTCTTCAAGTGACTTCTTCAGTCTACTGAAGAAGTCACTTGGATGAGTGACGAAACGTTTCTCTTCAGAGAAACGTTTCGTCACTCATCCAAGTGACTTCTTCAAGTGACTTCTTCAAGTGACTGAAGAAGTCACTTGAAGAAGTCACTCAGAAACGTTTCGTCACTCATCCAAGTGACTTCTTCAGTAGACTGAAGAAGTCACTTGAAGAAGTCACTTGGATGAGTGACGAAACGTTTCTCCCAGAAAACGCTACGTCCAGATGAACAGAATCAACTTTTGGAGATTTATTTCCCTGGATGATTGAGAATGCATCAAGATGTACAACCAGATACTTACTTTAGATTGCATTACCTTGGCCTCCAGTAACATTGTGGGAAATAATAGAGTCCTTTTTGATCAGGACATGTCCTTGCACATACACATTAAAGAAATAGGACAGCATTTATACATTTGCATAATCTTTCTGATTTAATATGCTGCTACGAGTTTACTAACTAGGACTAGAGACAGAAATGGTATTCCTCCCATATTAGCTTCTATTCTTTGGTACTTCTTAAAGTCAGAATTGAATGCAGCATCCTCTCCTCACATATAAAATCATTTCTTTTTAACATTGTAGGGTATTACAATATAAAGTGTCTCGAGGTCATTGTTGTTGACAGTTGACTGTCAGAATTTGAACGTACCTGAAAGGTAAATGCATTTGTAATGAAACTGAAGTCCTTTTTGTGGTTGACATTACATGAGTTTGACAGATTATCGTTACCACATTAACTTTACCACAGCTTCCTTTAAGAAACCAGCTAAGCTCGGAGAATCTTGGCATCCTCTTTTAGTGTCTGCGGTGCAGTCTGATTTGGAAGCGACTCGAGCTGGTCGGTGTCACAAAACAGGAAGAAGCTGCTGCTCTTACTGAACAAATGATGCTAAAGCTTTCAGAGATTCTGGCAATGACAGATGGTGGAAGGAGTGAAAAGTCTATTTAAAAGAAAATCACATCTGTCATGTTTATCTTCTGTAAAGCCCGACAGAGGGAGCGAGGACAGTAAATTACAGTATAACAAGACTTGAGATGTAATGAGAAACAATACCACAAAGGATGTCAAGTCTGTGTAATAAGCAGTGCTGTGCGAGTTCAAGCTTCACAGGAACTACTTCGCAGTTCAGTTTACACATATTAAAATTAACTAGTTCACTTTTTTAGTTCACAATTTCAAAAATAAAAGACGTCACATTCATATGGTCAATGTTGCCCTGTCCATACAGCCCCCAAACTCTGCTGCTTCCCAGTGTAAATGAATTACTCCATATTATAATGACTTCACAGAGATTACTTTTAAAAGCCAAGCTAAACCTATACAAGTAGTCTATCTTTTACCACATAAAGTAGGACAACCTTAAACAGATCGGGTTACAACTGGAACATTATGGTCGTTGGGTCACGTTCTTGCCCTTTGAAAATGATTCCTTGTTAACATAAACACATGATGTCAAAGGAGCTTGCAAAGAAAAGCGTCTGGACTTCTTTAAGTTGCTTGAAGACGTTTCACCTCTCATCCGAGAAACTTCTTCAGTTCTAAGGTCAAATGGTGGAGAGTCACAGATTTAAACCTAGTGGGAGTATCCCCCCACAGAGGGACAAAAGGACCCCCTGATGATCCTCTAATCGCCTGAGCCAAGGTGTGAAACTGGGTGTGGGTCCCAATCAGCCAGAGTTTCGGGTGAGCTCATTGTGAAACCTGGCCCCACCTTATCATGCGAATTCCTGAGGTCAGATGGCCCAGGATGTGAGTGGGCGTTAAGGCGTCTGGGAGGGAACTCAAAACTGGATTATAGACCCGAAACCCTGGCTGATTGGGACCCACACCCAGTTTCACACCTTGGCTCAGGCGATTAGAGGATCATCAGGGGGTCCTTTTTTTTTTTTTTTTTTTGCTAAAGCATATAGTTAGGGCTGGACCAGGTGACCCTGAATCCTCCCTTAGTTATGCTGCAATAGATGTAGGCTGCCGGGGGATTCCCATGATGCATTGAGTTTTTCCTTTCCAGTCACCTTTCTCACTCACTATGTGTTAACAGACCTCTCTGCATTGAATCATATCTGTTATTAACCTCTGTCTCTCTTCCACAGCATGTCTTTTATCCTGTCTTCCTTCTCTCACCCCAACCGGTCGCAGCAGATGGCCCCGCCCCTCCCTGAGCCTGGTTCTGCCGGAGGTTTCTTCCTGTTAAAAGGGAGTTTTTCTTTCCCACTGTCGCCAAAGTGCTTGCTCATAGGGGGTCATATGATTGTTGGGTTTTTCTCTGTATTTATGAAGCGCCTTGAGGCAACTTTTGTTGTGATTTGGCGCTATATAAATAAAATTGAATTGAATTGAATTGAATTTTGTCCCTCTGTGGGGGGATACTCCCACTAGGTTTATATCTGGGACTCTCCACCATTTGACCTTAGAACTGAAGAAGCTTCTCGGATGAGAGGTGAAACGTCTTCAAGCAACTTAAAGAAGTCCAGACGCTTTTCTTTGCAAGCTCCTTTGACTACGATGACCTGGATGACTGAGAACCTTCACAGACAAACACCTGATGACTTGTTTTTAGGGGACAATTTGCATAACACTGTCAGATGTATTTGTTTTTTATTGGAACACATAGACACTTCCATTCTAAAATTCCATTAAATTTTTATAAGCTGTATTGTTGATTAGGCTTAACTATGAGTAGTTCAATGTCAACCCCACATTCTTTAGTTGCAAACACATTCTTTTCAGTTCAGTGTTTACTGAAAACATGAGCACATTCATGCACAGCACTGGTAACTATGTTTACCGAGAGCTTTGGTCTCATTACCAAACATAACATCTTTAACGTGGATTAAGTCGACTGACCATGTAAACCTTTACCAGAAAATTATTTTCCTATTATTTTATTACAGTTTGTCTTATATTTTCAACTCAAATAAACTTAACTTAGTGTCTTCAGTTTTGACTTTTACCCTGCTACAGTTTCAACTATGGATATGTTAAATAATCTAAAATGTTTTGTACAGTTTGTTTCAACTTTGTTGAATTTTTACAGCAAGTATGTATTATTTTGGTGTTAAATTCACATCACTGTATTATTATTTTAACAACCTGTGAATAGCGATACAACACATATCAACTATTTAACCTTGGAACTGCGCTTGTGAAGAAATTATCACTTGTATAGCACGTTTGACAGCATCTGAAGTTGAGAACTGAGATTAGTAGCAACTGCAGCTGACAAACCTTGCTGACAGTAAAAGACCTGCAAAATCAAAATGTGAGATGAGGAAACTCAAGTTGACTCAATTTATGTGTTTTTCTTTGCACCAGACATCGCAGTCACAGAAAACAAGACCCTGTGATGCAGCAAATAAGAACAATTCAGGCTTCGGATGCTTTGCTCTGATAGCATGTTGTAAACTTTTACATCTTGATGTTTCTTAATGAACTGTATACATTATAGGCACAAAAACAGGACTTCCTCAGTGCTGAAGAGAGTAACTGGGTAAAGAAGCCAAGCAGCCAAAGTTTGTCAAAGTCTCTTCTGTGATGCTGTTTAGCAACGGTGTAACTCCTTGATGAAACCACAGACTCTCTGGATGATACGTTGAGCTTTTTGGGCTGACTGTGCATCTCTGTGTTTTTTTTATATATATATATGTATGTAAGAAAACAAAATGCAATTAAATAAGGCAAAAAAACTGTGTCGTCACATCGGGTTTGTGAGGGCTAAGTCAGCTAACCATCCATGCATACTTATGGTCCACGCACACGTGTGCACAGAAGACCAAGTGTGTGCTATTTATGCTCTTCGAAGGAACAAATGGATGCAGACTGTTTCATCTCAATAAACAAAAGATGAGTAACATATGCAGCTAACAGGCTTCCCTTATTGCCATCTGTCTGGAATGTTATTCTGGCAACCCAGAATGCACAATAATCACAATGTTGGATATTGTGAGGAATGTACAGTGTGTGTGTGCGTGTGTTTGTTTTTGAGATGCGTTCTGCATGTACTTTCATGACCAAACAGCCTAAAAATGCAGTTTATTTTAGCCTTTGTGTTGACACACTTTTTGCTCATATATCTGCATTTATGTTTATCTGTGTGTCTTTGGCTTAGTGGAGAGCGTCAGAAATCTGCAGTTCTCTTGATTAGAGCCAGCTGTTTCTCTTCATTAACTAAAATCCCATGCATGCACGCACAGTCTGCACGCACAGATGAACACACAAAAGCAGACGCACACTGAATTAAAATTCCCTAGAAAACATTATGAAGTCAAAATGGCGCTAGTTCTCGCTACATAGAAATGAAAGGCGCATGAATAACGTTGGTTTGAAGTGTTTTGTTTCCTGGTATGTATTTTCCCTCTCTGTAATATTTCTATCAAAAACTTACAGAAAATTGAAAATGTTCAAGATGGTGATAAACCTTTGACACGGATTAAATGGGTAATTTAATAGTGCAAATTGCCTAATAAAAAAGTTTATTGTATCGTATGAAAACAATTATGTTTGTTTAACTATTTACTTAATAAATCAAGTGAAACTGATGAATGTAAAAGAAAAAGATCTGGAGATTATTCCAAGATCGAGCTTGCATTTGGTTATTGTTCATTTGAACCTTTGATACGAAGGTCCTACTGGAAGTGACGTGGACCAGCGTTAGACTGAAAAAGGCCAAATAAATAGCACCAACATTAGAGGTGGCTAAATCAACAATCAAGTACAAAAAACTGCATAGTGTTGTTAAATATTAGTTTTAAAATCAGGCCTGGAACATACATTTTTGATACCTTATTAAAAAAACAAAGAAATATGTGGACTTATGATCATATCTTTTTCCTTTTTGCTTATTTAGGTGGACGTACAGTGGCTTGCCCCCTTGAACTTTTCCACATTTTGTCACATTACAGCCACAAACATGAATCAATTTTATTGGAATTCCATGTGAAAGACCAACACAAAGTGGTGTACACGTGAGAAGTGGAACAAAAATCATTCATGATTCCAAACATTTTTTACAAATAAATAACTGCAAAGTGGGGTGTGTGTAATTATTCAGCCCCCTGAGTCAATACTTTGTAGAAACACCTTTTGCTGCAATTCCAGCTGCCAGTCTTTTAGGGTCTGTCTCTACCAGCTTTGCACATCTAGAGACTGAAATCTTTGCCCATTCTTCTTTGCAAAACAGCTCCAGCTCAGTCAGATTACATGGACAGCGTTTGTGAACAGCAGTTTTCAGATCTGAATATTTTTTTCAGATCTGAATACACTAAAAACTAAAAAGTCAAAAATAAATACATTGAACAAAAACAAATAAATGTAAATCTGATGATGCATTAGTTAAGTAAATTATGAAGGATGTTTGCGTTTAGTTCAGGAGAAGAGAATCAGACGAAAAATGTGGTGGAAGGAGAAACTATAAAGACAGAAAAAGAACTTCTGCATGAGTAACCAAATTAACCATTTGACTAATTAATCAAATTAATCATTTCATTAATCATTGTGCCAACAGGAGTCACTGCAGTCAAAGAACAGTCTCATACTGGCTGTTTTAGAGACGAAGGAAGAACCTTTGGGGAAAATTAATGGGCTACTCACTTGGTGCTCTTATAGGGGTTGGCACAGTATTAAACGACTTGTGAAAATGAGGGGCTAGGGATATCAAACTCGAGCCCACACGCGGTTTATGTTGGGAAAATAAAAGCAGGGAGTGGTATTATCTTGTTTGAAATGAAGAGCAGCTGTGCATGGAAAGGAAACCAGTAAAAACAATTGAAGGAAAAAAACCTTTGTACAGCTTTTGACACATAGGAGGACGTGCCACTGATTTTTATTCATTCCATGGAGATTTACGCTAATCTTAAGCATGCCAGCTCCATGATCATCCACCACAAAAGAAAAACAAATCTCACAATGCGATTGTGTGGACTGATTTGTTTGCTTACACACACACAACACGAGTAACACAAGCAGACACACACTTAACACCGTGGAAGCTCAGCAGCACTTGTGAAGCGGACCTCAAACGCTATCTCAGATCCTGACACGAGGCTTTCGGTTTCCCCCTCCCCCCAAAAAACACGTCTGTCCCTCGAAGAATCATGTTAGAAGCTTTCTCCCTCGCAGTCTTAAACGGAGCCTCCACTCAAACCTAAATCCCTGGAGTGAGAGTGAAAATAAGAACGAGAAAGTAAGAGAGCAAAGAGACACAGAGAGGAGAGAGAAGTGCGCGACAGAGAGACAGACAGAGAGAATGAGATGGGATTACAGGGATAATGCGAGCAGATGGAGGGAGGTCGTGGCTCCAGCAGGACTCTCCACTCCAAACGGATTAAAAGACTTCAGCCGAGCCACCAACAACCGAACTGATGATGCGTTCCTCACGCTTGAGACTCTGAGGTGATCCAGCCTCGTCCCCAACTGCTAAACCCAGAGATGATAACTTGCCGTGTAGCGCGTAGCAGTAAACATCGTTATGTATTTCAAGGCCCCTCTATTCTTCCTCTTCAGTCAAACTTATAAAAGCTTTTAGCCTTTTTTAAGCCCCATCCATTTAGGCAACATCTGTGCTCATCCTCTCACTAAAAATTTGCTTTAACTTACAATCTGTTAGACAAAATCAAATTCAAATATAGTTGCACCCAACGGACATCCAGGAATCAATTACCCAAACGAACAGAGGATCTGGTCACATAAAATCAACATTAGACGTCCTTTAGCTTTCAAATACACTAAGCCATTTTACACTTTTTCTGGCTGCTTCACAGAAGACGGCTTCATCTCAACACAAGTGTTTCCATGCAATAAACTTTTCATTTCATAAAAATACAGGGGACGCTTCTGTCCCCACCTCTCATACATAGGTTTACATCTTTTAAATAAAAATGAAAAATAAAACGTTCTCCCTCCACCAATTCATTCTTGACAAGAGTTGTTTGAGGTTTTTTTTTTTGCAAAGCGTGTCCTATATGTGTCTGTTTGATGCCTGCTAATTTGTGAAAATAATAATAATAACGTCTTCTAGTTGCCTATCAGGAAAGATGGAACTAGTTTTTTGACAGCTTGTAGGGGAGGAAACATCAGCTACTAACTAATTTCATCAGACAGTTAAAGTGATTCTTTCTTTAATTTAAAAAGTTATATACAATGCACTAAAGGTTAATGTCAAGACTCCTATCTATCTATCTGAAACCTAAGTTTTACTACATGGCATTACATTTACTTTTTTGTTCAACTGAATACCAAATGTGCGACGATTGTTCAAAAATGTTAAAGAGATGCTCCGAAAATATTCAACTTTAACTTTTACTCTTAAAGACTCACTTGTCATATTTTCCCATATCAGTTGTCTCATGCTGATTAGCATTTATCACTTTTTTGGAAAATAGTTTTTTGCTTTATTTGAGGGGAAATTTATTGGTGAAATCATTTTTAAATGCCTTAAATAGTTTTGTTTTTGTAAAGTCTTGGGATCTAATTCATGTCAAGGACCAGTGGAGACCCCTGGTGGTTAAGCTAAATTTCCTGGCACTGTACTGTTAAACTCTTTAATTATTAGTTATTGAGTTGTAGCTATTGTTGCATGAAGACATTTGATAACACAACTCCGTGAAGTTTGTAGTGTATTGTTTCTGCAATTTCTAAATGCTCCCTGTGTATGGATGAACATACACCAGCTGGAGGGACTAGCACTGATAAAAGATTGTACAGTGAAGGTTTTGGTTCCATGGACATAAATATTGCTACCTCTTGCCCAAACCCTCTCCTTGTGCCTCACCAGTGGCACTGACCAACAGCAAAAGCCTCCCCCACAGGAGAACTTGGCCCATGTAACTAAAAGAAAAAACTGCTCAAGACCAGCTAAAGGAAGCCAACAATATCTCAAAGTGTTTCCTCAGTCAGATCGAGGAAGGGTGAGATTCACTGGAACTAACTCAATCAGTACCTCCCCCTTCAACTGATGGAACCCAAAGGATCAGATGCCAAATTTCCAGTGCCAGACACCACAGGACACCTCCAGCAAACCCATGTTACTGTCACAGGCTCGGAGGTGGTTTGGCAGCATGAAGAAGACCTGTAGTATTCGTATTAGGTAAGTATTGTCAATATTGTGGAGTGTTGGATTAAATCCTGCTTGTTATTTTAATCTTTTGTTTTTAATCAACATTTGGTTGACTTAATCTGGATGAAAAGAAGCTTGTTCTGTGTTTTAACAATGAATTTGTGACTATTTTTCCAAGTAGCAGCTGCGCTTCATGCCTGCAGAGAAAGGCTGAGGTATACACACGACTCATGTGTATGGATATGCATTCATTAGACAATGCAATTAAAACATGAAGATGATTGTTTGTAATGCACACATGACGGCATTATGCATGCGTGCTACACACATACACACACACACATGCACATATATACATATATAGCTGTAAAGCTGTAAATTAGCACTAAAATACTAAATTAGCACTAAAATACTAGATTGACAGATACCAGAGTGTCTGTTTTGATGTTTTCAAAAGGAAATTGTACGGACAAATAGCATATGCCAGCATCGTGGATCGTTACTGGCAGCGTAAATTAGCGCTGTGTGCTAGGAGCAGGCTCAGCTTATTTTCTGCATCAGGATAGCTCACATTACCAACACCAACAGGTCACATTGATTGGGTCTCTTCTCCAGTCAAATGCTGTTAACTGGTCTTAATGGAACAAATGTGTGTCCAGTAAATGTATGAAGGCAGACAGAAACATAAATACACACAGATAGATGTGCAAACTCAATATCAGACTTTTTTTTATATAATATATGATAATATTTTCCACTCTGAAGTCTGGTCCACAGCACCGAGTGTAATATTCAGTTCTGTGTTTCATCCTTTTGCATATGCATTTATTAATGTGAATCTGGCTGCTTGTTAACTTTCAGTCTATCTGCTCTTTTCTGGCCGCAGGTGATAATTAACCTGTTGGTACGATGGCCGTTACGCGACTTGCTTCTCCCCTGACATCCCAGCATATGTTGCTGCTGGCACGCGACACATTCATGGAGCCCTTGATTTATCTTAGCACGTGAATCATCATCAGCACTGATGAATGTCACCCAGTTTAACCTCGACTGTAAACACATGACACTTTGACATTGCTTACAGTCAGACTCCCCAGAGCAAGCTAGAACTTTTCTCATTTCACCATTCGACCTTAGCATTTCCAGGTGGCCTCACATCCATTCACTGTTTCTGAACACTGAGGTTGCAAGGTTAAGTATTTGCTACAACAAAGGAACAGGAAATCTGTCCGAGGGGATAGAGTACTCTACAGTAGAGTAATTTTCCAAATATCTAAAATCAAATAACAAAAATCATCTTAAATCGAGCAGTTTCCATCGCAGTTTCCTTTTCCTTCCTTGAATGCAAGCTCTGGGCAAATGCACACTATCTTCGTGCGTATTTACGCATGCAATACGAAGTGACAAATTACACCAAGTTACATTGTGAAAAGAAACACAAGATAGAAGAGTAAGAGTCAGTCCAAATTAGGATTTTGGCACTGCTTGTAGCAAAAGGAACGCACACAAACCGTCCTGTCCAATTGCAGCCTCTCTCTCTCTCTCCTCCTCTCGCTGCCACACATCCACAGACCGGGCTGCTCACTCACACACGTGCACATCGCCTTTTGCTCACCTCTTTTATCCTGCACTCTGACGGTGATCTCCACTAGAGGCTCAGTCTCTCGGTCCAGTTTCCGGGTTATGATTATGTCCCCGGTGTCCCGACTTACTCTGACCGGTGAGCTCTCCACGTCGGGCTCAACCAGCTCAAACGTGGCCGATTGAAACCTCACCGGGTTCAGGTTCATCACCACTGAACCGATCCCTGCATCCTCGGACACGTTGATTAAAACTGGGCTATCTGATTCCAGTACTGACCTGGACTTTCTCGCTGGTACTTTCTCTTGCGATTTCGGTTTCCCCTTTCCCGGTTGGGGATTTAGTGAGGGCGCCACGGGCCACTGCCGTGGATTTATTTCCACTGTTATGCCCTGGCTTGTGCGAGGTGGCCACCCCCGGTCCCGGGCAAACACTTCAAATTTAATAGGTTCATCCAGGCCGAGGATGGAGTCGACAAGGAGGATGTCACCAGTTTTGGGCACCACGTAGAAACTCCCGTTTCTGGGCAGAGCAAAGTAGATGAGCTCGGCGTTCTTGCCGCTGTCATCGTCCCGCGCGGTGACCGTGTAGATCGCCATGCGGAGCGCAGTGGCATCATCGAGGCTCAGTTTCACATCGTCTCCGGGGAAAGTGGGCTGGTGGTCGTTAGTGTCCAAAACGTCCACCTTGATGGACGCCACCTCAGCCACTAGTGGAGACATGTTTTCCTCTTCCCGGGAGAGTCCCGCGCATTGACCACAACACAAACCGAGACCTAGCGCATATTCGGCACGCTCCTCTCTGTCCAGAACCCTGGAAGTCTTCAGTAGAATTTGTCCCCGTTTGTGGTGCGCAAAGACACGGAAATTCTCGCTGCCCTCTCCCAGGAGTTTGAGATGCGCTGCCGCCGAGCTGGGTTCCCCGGCACCGCACAGCCTTTGCGAGTTGAGTCGCTTTAACGGGACGCTCAGTCCGTTGACCCGGCAGCCCGGGGACGAGTTCTCAAATACATGGCCGTGAAAAAACGGCACCTGCTCCACGGTCCTGTTCCCGAATGCGCACGAAATAAAAAATGGTAAAACCACGACCCAAATCATGACTGGATATCTCTTTGGCTCCACGACACTAACGCGCCTCACATAAATCCATGTGTGCGTCTCTTCAACTTTCATGAAATTGTAGCGCACATATTTGTTGGCACCATATTTGAACTCGATGTGGGAGAACTTTGTCTCTACGCGTCTGCGCTGTGCGTCCTTCTTCTCTCCTGCCCTCCTCGGTCTGCCGTCTCACCAGCAGCGCTGTCTGTCTGTGCGCGTTCCAGGGAAAAAAAAAACGCTTACAGCTCGAGTACGCGCTTACCTCTGCACGCTTTCTCACTTCGTCTTGCGTGCGCTGATCCTCAGCGATCTCGTATGAGCATCACACCTAATCCTCCACTTGCTGCAAACTGCACACAGCCGCACAGAGACCTGCTTTCCAAGTCGAGCTCACTTATTAGAGGGAGGAAAATCAATTTCCTTTGCATCAGATCTGCAGATGAGAGTTTGGTCACCAGGAGGATATAACACAGAACCGGCTGTTTTACGCATGCAGTGCCAAAGCTACCAGGTAAATTAATTTGTTACAATGATATGCGACAGATTTCTTATAGGAAATGAACTTCTCGGTAAAGCTGCACCGCATCGAATTAATGCGTGCTCGCGCTCACGCGCATAAACACTCTACACCAGCCAGCAAATATGTGCGTGTCAGGGGGATCCTCGGGGAAACGACCCGACCTCCCTTCTCCCAGTGATCAATGCCCAGTCTTGCACATCCATATCCATCACTCCTCTTTCCAATAACACGTCAGTCCACTGGATTAAAATAATGTAAAAATCGATCATTTTAAAACGTCTCCAGAGGGGCAAACAGAAAAGAAAAGCTTACAGCTTCTGGAAAGGACTCAGAAAGACTCAAGAGCTGTCTTTGTGTCACAGTAAAGTGGCCCGTTTGAGCGTGTTAATCTCACACTGTGTTTTTGTTTAGTCCCTAGGGGTCTGTGAATGTTGTGGGCAAGTTTCCAGCGAAATGAGAACAGTTCACTTTAATATAACATCGACAAAATATTATATTCACTTTATATTTACCAGGTTTCACTGATATTGTCTCTTGGTCCCATATCATTCACTACTATACTGACAGCACTCATGTAGATTCCTGCTAATAAATTTGAGCTGTTTATGGATCCAGGGCACGGTCATTATCTCATCCAGAGTGCCTGTCTTCTGTGTGCTTTTGTGCTGTTTGAACTCCCACTCACTAAAACACTGCAACCTGTGCAGTTTTAAAAGTTTCACATCAGCAGTCCTTGGATAACACAAGTTTAAGGCTTTACACAAAAAAACTGTGTTCATAAATTCTATCAGGCTGGTGTTTAGCATAAAATCTAACATCAACGTGAAGGTGAATTCACTTTCCAGTATAACTAGAATTAAATAAAACCCTTGTTAATGTTAAAGGATATACACCCAATCTATTAATAACTGACCACAGACAACAATGAGGACTTTAACCTAAATGTAATCATCACGCCGAGTCTAAATAACACCCAGGAATTAGCAAATAACTGTGATGAGTGTAAAAAAATGTACCGCTTGTATCCTTGTCTGCATTAATTGTTTTCTCCTAATGAAACAAACAACTACAAACAACTCAAGCCCCTCAAATGAATCTATGTTGATGCAAAAAATACATAAATTAAAAAAAAATAATAATCATATTTTCATTTACAGATTATTATACATAAGTATGCAATATGGTCCCTCCTTCACCAATCAGCTCCAGCCACACTCGCTCATCCACTAAGTTTTCCTGGTGAATGAAGTGAGACATGCTGAATTTCATTAAAGCGGGAGAGGAAACGCCAGAGTACAAAAATGGAAGTTGTTGTCTGTGTGGGTCAGAGCAGAGAAAAAGTCGTGGAAAAACAAAATAAAACTAAATCCCACAGTGCCTGGACACATTGGACAGCTCCTTTGTGAAAACTAAAATACAATTTTATTGCACTTAAAGTAATGTAATGAGTTGTAATCGGTTCAAGCATCATCACCTATCTCTTCTTCACTTTATCTCCATGGGGAGCAGAGGAGGTGCGCACAAATGGTGAAACAGCCCCCAGTAGAGACTTCCACACTGAGCTGAATTCACAGTGCACAGATCACATTTAAACATTAAAGCATTTCTGTATTTTATTAATTTTATTCATTGCTCTTATTTTATGAAATGAACCCTGAATCTTGAATTGTGTTAGGGTAGTCATATTTTACTTTATATTTTGTGTTTTACATTATGTTGCTTTTATTTCTGTATTGTTCTGTTTCATTACAGCTTGTCAGTTTGCAAATCAGTTTTAACCATGCTAATAAACGAGAGTGTAAGGCAGTGCGTCTGAAATGTTGTCGGTGTATGGATGGATGTTTTCAAGAACATATATAACCGCATACAGAAATGCTGGAATAAAAAAATAAACAGACTTGTTTTTCGTTGCAGAGAGGTCATTTTGACCTCGACATTCTGATTTTCCATCTCCACCAATTCATTCCTTTAACTGCATATCCAGTGGAGGCTGGAGCCTACCTCAGGTACCATTATATGAGAGGCACAGTAAACACGCTGGCAGTATTAGCTTCTTTCTGAGTAACCATTATATTACTCAGGTAGACTTGTTGAATTCAGATTGCTTATTGGGCCATTACTTAACCACAGTTCATTGATAAAGCAGTTTCATTATGTTTCTTTTATGTATTAATTCTGGACTTGATAAATCCTGTATTTTATTTTAATAATGTGCAAGAGCTTTAGCCCATATTGAATTATTTTTGCTCTGTATTAGGTTGTTTAAGTTGGATTCCTCCTTTGTCATATTAACAATTTAACATATATCAATACACAAAATAAGGGCTGATATACTCATGCAATAATACGATTGTAACATGTTCTCAGAAACACATTTTCAAAGCAAAAACAAACACAGAGAGAGAGAGAGAGACAGAGAGACAGAGAGAGAGAGAAGAGAGCTGCAGACAGAGATAGATTTGGTCAGATGTTAAGCCTGACTATGGAGTAATATTCCCCACTGTGGCAGTGACAATGGCCCAGTGAGCACCAGACTGAATCATCTCTTCCTCTCATCTCTTTGTGTCTATGTGCATCAATTGGATTTGAAATAAAACTCAGTATGTATAAAGCATCCAGTGTAACTGTTTGCTTATTCATATTGCAATACCGAGCCTGTCAGTATTACAGACAGCTTTTCAGCAGATGATGTCTCTGGAAAAGTCACATATTCCAGTGAGGAAGCCAATGGGCATTTGAAGAGACGAGCACTGAAATTATCTGACAAACAACACGTTTACAAACTTGTTATTAAACTGGGATTTTTGAAGCACTGAAATGCTGTGATTGTGGAAGCGCTTCACTTCAGGACAGTTAAGAAGAAGGTTTGCCAGGCAGAGCAATACTCAGACTAGTCATAACATTTCAAAAAAAAAAGATTCACAGCACCCTTTAGAAATAATTTTCAACAAAAGGATATCATGTCATCCTCAGTTACTTGTCTTCAGCGTTATCACGGTGACAACAACCCGATCTTGAGACCTTAAAAATGTCTTACTTGAAATGCTTCATACAAGATTTCGATTTAAAAGAAATTTGATCATATTTGTTAATGGTTTTTTTTAAAATAATAAAACAGTTCTTATTTATCGGTTTCTCACATGTTAACAAATGTGTAAAAAAGCACAAACTAAAACAATGTTAGTGCACATGTTACGTCGCCCTGACACATTATAAAAACACACAGTTTCAAGTTGATTCTTTCCTACCAAAAACATAAATGTTTAAAACAGATCAAATACATACAAAGCTTTATTATTTTTTTAAGCAGTCAAAAATTAATGATCATTTTCAACAGTGAAATAATACAAACACCTTATTGTTACGAGTATTTTTAAAAAATGTCTCATGCTTGTTTTCATGCTAATGATGGAATATGCTGATCGCTACAATGATTCCTTTAACTGGAAGTAAGCTCTCACGACAACCAGGATCATGACATCTGTTTGTATTTGTGTGGTATCAGATTAGAAAAGACTCACCATAGATTCACAAGTCATATTTTTGTAATCAGACAGAAAACTTGAAGCTTGTCATGAAAGTCACTGACAGTAGAAGAGGTAACAGTAAAGTAAGAGTAGATGTAAGAGTCAGCATTTATTTGAACAAATCCAGATTTCGTTCCTGTGTTTTTTCCCTATTTTAACTCACAGATCCAGGTATATTTGTTAGGTGTTAGTGAATTAATTGTGGTGATACAATTACACAAAACACAATACACACTTTTGATTTTGTCGCTATCTCAGAACCTAAGTAAAGGATTTAACATGTTCATTGTGAATTTACAGTATTTAAAGAGGATAAGTCACAACAACGGAATGTAGTATACCAAAATATAAGTGTTGGAGCCAAGTTCAGGCCAATATTTTACTCAGTTACATCATGCCATATTTAAGTATTTGTCATGATCTTTAAGTTTCTATTATAATCTTGATCATTTTATGTTATAATGTAATAGGCTTTGTTAGTCTGTTGTTGTTGTAAAGTGTTGATAGATGTCGTAAAGGGGGTGTGTATTTGGCCCGCATGCGGAGGGGTGTGGGTAAAAAAGGTTAGGTAAGCAAGCAGGACGTGGAGCAACAGTTTTCTGACCGTCGCCGTTTTAATGTTATTTTTTGTTGTAGCATAAAGGGAATGTAAACGGAACTCCCACCAGAGGCATTTGTTTTGTACCTTTTGATTTGTATGGAAAATAAATGTTTTGCCCCTTTTTTCCTTCGCCTCGTTTTTGCTACCGGAAGGCATCCAAGCTACTTAACAAGAGCACGAGTCAGAAACTTTACGTCCTGCAGAAACGGCAAAGAAGGACCGAAGGTTGCCGTTACAATAAGCTCTACTACATTCTAATTTAAACACATTTATTATTAATTTTCATTATAAATTTGTTGTTTAAGAAGGGAGTATTTGTACATGGTGTTTACATTTTGTGAGACAAAGACAAGATAGGAGAGCATTTATTACTGCCAGAGTTGGGAAATTAACAATATCTCACCAGGCTGTTAGACTAAGACTGATTTTTATTGATAGTTAAACAAACATCAACACGGACACTAATTGCGAGTTATACATTTCAAGAGTTTCATTCATGGTGACCTTCTTTTAACTAATACTTCAGAAGCATTAAGACTACTTCACACAGCTTTAACTGAAAGAATTATCACAAGATGATAAAATTAAGGGTTTGAACTTAAAAATTCTTTTTTTGTGAGAAAAACAAGAATAAATTATTAAATTGAATGTCTGTGGGTAAAGAATACAGATAAGTAAAGTGAAGAAAACTTAAAACCTTTTATAAGTTAAGTTAAAAACATGCATTTCGATTAAGTAAAGACAAATTTTGCATGTAAATGGTAAATGGCCTTTATTTGTATAGCGCTTTTACTAGTCCCGCCTAGGGACCCCAAAGCGCCTTACACGTCCAGTCATCCACCCATTCACTCTCACATACACACACTGGTGGAGGCAGCTACAGTTGTAGCCACAGCTGCCCTGGGGCAGACTGACAGAAGCGAGGCTGCCATATCGCGCCATCGGCCCTTCTGGCCAACACCAGTAGGCGGTAGGTGAAGTGTCTTGCCCAAGGACACAACGACCGAGACTGTCCGAGCCGGGGCTCGAACCGGCAACCTTCCGATTACAAGGCGAACTCCCAACTCTTGAGCCACGATCGCCTACAAGGTGAAGGGTGTAGACACCATCTACTGAGTTATCCTCTACTCCAGGGATCACTGCTGCAGCAGACATCCAGCCCAAGACTTGCTGTCCTCTTTTATGAATGCAGAGACATTTCGAAAAAGCTCATTTATTGTTGGATGAAAGCCAAAGTTTTCAAGGCTACCTTCTTGCCTCAACCAGAATTTTAAAAAATGAATAAAACAAATCAAGAAAAGTTGAAAATTATTTAAAATAGTGGAGATATATGTTGAATAAACAATTGCCTCTTAGCCAACATGCTATGAGATGGTAAGAGCACTACAGCATATTTGACTGCCGCACATTAGACCAGGGAGTGTCAACATTTCTGTGACTTCTGGGAATGTAATGAAGCACCATACGATTGAGAGCCACAAAGGAAATGTTAGAAGTCAGAATTTGCAAAGTCAGTTCAGAGGATGGCAGCAATTTATATTTTTATAGCCTTATTTATGTTTTCAGATCATAAAAGCACGTTTTCCAGGTCATTTCACACAAACTGTGGATGAATTAAATTAAGAACATTTACACTCTAATCCAGCTCTTGTTAAACTTGTGGATCACAGCATTCAACACTGGATATTGGCAGGTAGTTGTAATTATAGATGCAAACTCATCTGAGTAACTTAATTGACTGTCATTATTCCTTCTGGTGCTAAATGACTATAACTAAGCAAGTTGCTGCTTTTGCCAGTGAATTCAAAGTGAATTAATGTATTCAGCAAACAAAGTAATTAGTAATTAATCTGTTATGTTTTTGGCTTTATTTATTTATTTATTTTTTGTGTCTGACGAATAACTTTGAGATACCATTTAAAAATGTCAAGAGTCCGTCCAGATACAGTGTGACATCACTTGTGCTAAGGAGCGATCATTCTCTCTTTTCTAACCATGGTTGTGGCCCACCGATATTGTCATATTCAGATCCCTTGGCTGCCCTTGTCATAACGTTTGGCCGCCTCCAACAGTGAGCAGCAAAGTGAGAATGGTTGGCACTGAACCTGTCATCTTCCATTCATTATCATGACAACTGACAGACTATGCTGAGGATCATTCAAATCCATGCAGACCCACTAAATCTCAATAAAGTGGAACGTCAATCTGGCTCTGGCTCTACCGAGCAGTTTTCACGTCTGGGGTTTGTCCCCGTAGAACAAGAACAAGCTGTTAGATTGACACAACACACACTCCCCTAACTGTTATTGATTATTCTGCTCACCCATTTTAACAACCTACCCAGCCTTAATTCCCTTTCTATCTATCTTTGTCCTCCTCTTGGACTGTCTGACTCATTGTGCAGCTAAATTTCAATAAATTAATTATCATCTGTAGAACATTGCTGATCCCCCCTCCCCCCAAAAAGAAATATTGGACTTAAACATCATCTTTAAGCCTGTTGATGATCATATAGGTAAGGGACCATGGATAAACCACTGCTGGAGCTTCTAGGGTGTTTGGGAGAGAAAAAAAGGAGGAAGATGTGAGTTCATTATCCAGACACAATTCTCCCTCTTCCACCTGCAACAGGCTAGCCATTAGGGGAAATATCTTGATAGGACGATAAAGCAAAAAAAAAAGACAGGGAATATGCTCAATAGTGCTTTGGAAAGGCGCCAATTGGACTTTGCTGAAAACACAATCTGGAGAACTACTGGGCTGCAAATTGGCTGAGTATAATGCAGGTGTGTGTGCTTTTGTAAACTATCTTGTGGGTGTGTCGGATAGTGGAGAGGGACATTCGAAAATGCTAGCCTGGAGTAGGGATGGGTACCGGTATCCGGTGCCACCATGGCACCGGTTCTGACATAAACGGTTGTAACCAGACAGCGCGCATTTCGGTGCTTTATTTCGGTGCTTTTTTTTCCTGAGCTGTGATACACTTTCTTCTTCCTTACATTTCTATTGGCGGTTGGCAAACAACTGAAAGGTGCATTACCGCCACCAACTGGTATGGAATGATACACTTTAGATTCTAGCCAATCATTTTACGTTTCGAGGATAGTAGGCGGGTCCAGGTACGTACGTTCTTTTAGAGCAGAGCTACAGATTAAAAATGCCCAAGGCGAAGCGGTCAAAAGTCTGGCTGTACTTCACAGCAAAAGATGCAAACTCAGCAGCCTGCAACAAGTGCTTTAAGCTGATACTGTCAAAGGAGGTCACACTTTAAATCCGATGAACCTAGCCCTGCCAGTGTAGCAGAAATGATGATGGCAGCAGCAGCCGTTCTTCTCTGCGTGAGTAGCTTAATGTTGTTCGTGTGTAATTTACGTTGAGTAAGCTAACCGCGTTATTAAATTAATGCATGTAACGTGAACTAGCAAACACCATCATAGCTACATGCGGCTGTCTTCTTGTTTGATGGCAGATACTCCCTTCACCCTGGCCAAAAAGGCTAAAATGACTGAAGAAAAAGTGGAAAACAGCTAAACATGAGAGGTTTTTGGACAAAGTTTGTGTTTTTTCCATTGTTTAAGCACTGCTTCCAGCCCAGAGTGATACCATATATGCCCTATACCTGCAGAAAAGACTAACATTGTTATCTTTTTACAAAAAAACAGCTGAACATGAGAGGTTTTTGGACCAATTTTGTGTTTTCCATTCTTTAAGCACCGGTTTGGGCACCGTTTAAGCACCGGCACCGTTTCAAAAGTACCGGTTTGGCACCGGTATCGGATAAAACCTAAACGATACCCATCCCTAGCCTGGAGTAATAAAGGTGGTAGAGGGCGGGTCTCCACCATACCATGCAAGGTTGCCTGGTTGATTTCTGGCCTTGGAAAGGACACTGAACCCCGAGTCCTGATAACAGAGGTCTACTTTGCATGAAATTAGTGTGCGTGATTAGGTTACTGAGTAGGGCATTGCAAAGAGCTCCAAAAAGCTAGCTATAATTAAGATGGATTATTTAGGCACGCACCATTTAATCTGGGAACAAAGCTCTCCTTATTGGTCCCAAGAGAAACAACAAATATCAACAAGTTATATTATTTTAATGTAATACTTCACAAGTTGATCTTTGTGCATTGCATACATACCATTACCATGTGTGACAAGGGGCACAGACATATCACATTAAACTGCAGCATACGGGGCTGCTTCTACAACTGTAGCTTGCCTCCACCGGTGTGTGAATGTGTGGATGACTGGGTGTGTAATGCACTTTGTGGTCCCTAGGGGGGACTAGTAAAAGCGCTATACAAATACAGGCCATTTACCATTAACCATACAATTATGCAAGCTAAGATAAGCTACAGATGCACTAGATTTAGTGTTTGCAGCAAACTGGAAGCTTTTTAAAGAAAAAAAGGACGAGCACTACTTTTTTTTCTAAATTTCAAACTTCAGGTTTTTTTGACAAATATGCACATGACTGACATGGTCAGCTCAGAAATTCATTTGTGAGGATAAATGCATGATAGTAATAATAATAATAATAATAATAATAATAGTACATTTTATTTGAAAGCGCCTTTCAAAACACTCAAGGTCGCTGTACACTTAAAAGCAACATAAAAGCAAGAAGTTTACAGAATCATAAAAGCATAAGACATAAACAAATAAAATAGGAGAGTGGAAAGGTTATGTGGGATAAGCTATTTTGAACAAGTGGGTTTTCAGTGAAAAAGTAAGTTATAAATGACCTTTTTTGTGGCCATTTTTTGATCAGACAGAGTTAATTAAATCCAGTTTCTAATAATGTTTTCAAAACCATTCTGCCCTGGTAGTTTTTGGTGGACAGTCCAACCTTATTTCACAACATCAACACATCACATAAAGTAACTGTAAAGAGAACCTGTGAATCTTATTGTACTTTGCTTGGGTAGTCTAAAGCAGCGGTCCCCAACCTTTTTTGCGCCACGGACCGGTTTATGCCCGACAATATTTTCATGGACCGGCCTTTAAGGTGTCGCAGATAAATACAATAAAATAAAACTAGTACCGGTACCGAAAAAAAAGAAAATTTATTCATAACACACGTGAAAAGACCCAGGAAAACTGAGTAAAAGATAAAAACGATAACAAAATAACGCTGAAAACGGATAAAAACCCTGAAAACTTTCACACCTGAGCCTCAACTCTCGCGGCCCGGTACCAAACGACTCCCGGACCGAGGCCCGGGGGTTGGGGACCGCTGGTCTAAAGGGACTTGCTTAATATGCTCACCTGCCTTACTGGTTGCAGGGGCGAACTAACAAAAGTACAGTTGTGTGCCTGTACAGCAAGATTCAAAGGTAACAGGGGGCAACACTAATTCTAGACATTGTCCCAAACAATTCAAAGTTTTTCTTCGAGAAAAGATGGAAAATAATTTCATGCAGCAAACAGACAGTCCAGCAATGTATAAGTTAATATTTTAAACAACCCAGCCAGCTGCGCTAGTTTAATGTATGGCCAATTAAAGCATTTCTTGCTTCACAAACATTAATTAGATTTATTGAAATGCCAGTTGAAAATGTAATTGTTTTCACATCTTTATAAGATGTTGCAAACAAGAAGCATGCCCTGACAACAATGTGACAGCATTTAAGACTTCCTGTGGAAAGAGTTCAGAGGATGACAGACTTCAAGGTGTCGGCTTTGCAATTACAAACACACTGATAACTATAGTGGAGCCAAGCATGAACTGAGCAGAGCGACTGTTTCAGCTGATTCCTGCAGATGGTCAAGTCAGCCTCATTAGTGATAAGATTGATTAGACAGCATCTCCAAACTGCTACTATAAGGAGACTTTAAGATTAAAGTAGAAATCCTGGTTGGGAAACGTGGTAAAACAAGTGAAAACAGGTGAGATCCTTGGACACTCCAAAATAAATAAATTAGAGTTCCTTTGAAGTGCAAGACACAGCACACAGTATCATAGAGACATCCAGGCTGTAATCATTCTTTTCATCAGTCAGCTGGTATACCTAAACCACGGGTCTTCAATATGTGCCAACGGTTAAGACTGGTTATTTGCTCAAATTGGCCCAGATAATGGGTATTCAGTATTCCAGCAGATTGTTGAGTGGTCAGACAGCACATAAAACCTTGAGAGCTATAGCTGTCAGGACAGTTTTTATTAACTATGTCAACCAAACAATCATGGCCAATTCCTGCAGAGTTTAGCAGGTCCTCTTTCTTCCACTATTACTTTTGCAGCTGAGTGCTGGCCTATGAATGCATTTAGGTCAGGGGTGGGCAATCTCAGTCCACGAGGGCCGGTGTCCCTGCAGGTTTTAGATGTGTCCTCGAACCAACACAGCTGATTTAAATGGCTAAATTAGCTCCTCAACATGTCCTGAAGTTCTCCAGAGGCCTGGTAACGAACTAATCATGTGATTCAGGTGTGTTGACCCAAGGTGAGATCTAAAACCTGCAGGGACACCGGCCCTCATGGACTGAGATTGCCCACCCCTGATTTAGGTGATGTGTCTCTCATTCCCATTTAGTCACATATGATACATATATGTAGGGACCCTGATTTCATCATGATTAACCAAACTGGCTAAGTTGTAGCTTTTTAAAACTGTGCAGGTTTAAGATTATGAATGGGTATATTCTAAGAAGCAGTCATTTCTAAGGTTAACCAAGTTATTTGTGGTATCTAAATCCAACAAGCTGCAAGTATGTGATGCATTGAGATCAGAATGAACATGAAGATAAAAGCATCTATTCCACTTATTCTGACCCCTGGCAGTGCGCTAAAGCTACCAGAAGAAAGATATGTGTGCTCAGCACTGACCTCATGTAACTTTGTATAAGGCTATGGATATTAATTGAAGTATATTGATGTTTATTGTGAATGCGCAGAAGAAAGGCTGAGAAATTAAGGGCATTTAGAGCAAACAAGTATAACCCTTGTATACTGAATGGTCCCTTAAGAGTGAGCATTTGCAAGCAAACTAATAATCGTCATGACACAGACATATCCGCGCTTAGTTCTCCATTAGCATTCCGCTCTGTGTTGTCATGGAAGTCTTAATGCTTTATTCAGCTGCTTTCTTCCTTGCACCACCTGCTAAGTTCTGTTTTTATATACCACAGGGGGATTATGTACTGACCAAAGTCTAATGCAAGTGCAGCAGTTAGCCATAAAAGCAGATTTAGCCATCCCCATGTTTTCACCATTAATAAACCTTTTAATATTAATATTTGAGTATGTGCTATGTAGCCGTTGCCTCCATAAGTCAGTCACAGTTTCAAAAGACATCATTGCTAAAACGAGTGTGAATGAAATCAAAAGAAAGCATCGTAATCTAGAATCTAATGGACCTTTAGAGCATCAGCCTGGACAAGCTATAAAAATGAACTGTACTACTCGTCAATAACACTGGGCAGGAAGTGGAAATGCAGAGCTCTCCGAACGGCTCGCGCTACTAATGGAACCTCATAATTCCAAAGCTGTCCTCTCACTTTGCAGAACAGAACAGAAACTCTGTGGATACAATTCCCTTTTTTCTTCCTTTAAATAATGCATGAAAGTGAATAGATTAATTTCCCCCCTCTGTTCAATATTTAAGTGCACAAGGCTACCACTGATCCTTACTGAATCACTGTTGCTATTTACGCTGCTTATGCCGCACTGAGAACCCCCTTAGTGCGGCAGTAGTGTCCCTATATCCCACTACTGCTCCTCTGACACTGAGGCAGACGAGTAATAGTGTATGGATTCTCGAGTAAAAGGAAACGATATATCAAGGGTACTGGGTCAGTGGATAATTTCCTCAAGCTGCGCTATTGAGGATCAGCCGGCAGTGGTATTAAGAAGAGGCATAGTTAGGCTGGTGAATTGAGTCCCATTACAGCTGGCTCAAGTTGCTTGCCACATCTCTCCCTCTCTCCCTCTCTTTCTCTCTCGCACACACTCTCTTTCTGTCTTTTGTCTGCAGCAGCTACACTACTTTATTTTTTTCCTAGTCAGGACCAGCCTGTCACGTTTGGGGGATGGGAGTGTTTTGCTATAAATTACATTTTGAACGGGTAAATAACTAAAAAGAAATAAATACTTGCTTCCTCTTTATGTACACTTTTGCTGTCAAAGTTTCCCCATCTTCAGAAATAATCAGCTTGTATTCGTTTATTTTTTACATTACGACTAAATTCTGCAAAAACGTATCAAGGAGTTAATTTAACAAATTCTTGGAAGAAAAGAATACATGTAAGTAAATCAGAAATTCTTGGACAATTTGACATGACCGTCCTTTGCAGTTGCCGGACTCGTTTATGACAAGTATATCATGATGGCTGTTACAGCACACAACACCCCCAACTGCCGATGGTAGAGAGCAATATTAAACTAGTACATTTGAAAGTTAATAATATAAACAGTGTTGGGAAGGTTACTTTTAAAATGTATTCCATTACAGAATACAGAATACATGTCCCAAAATGTATTCTGTAACGTATTCCGTTACGTTACTCAATGAGAGTAACGTATTCTGAATACTTTGGATTACTTAATATATTATCATGCTGTTTACAACTACATGAATGTACTATTGCTGTGATTTATTACTGTTACTGAAGGTCCGCGGCTCCGAACCGTAGTAAAGGGACCTCTGGCTAATACGGTGGGTTCTGTGTCGGGCTCGTAGCCGAAAAATAGCTTTACTTTGTTGTCTGGGTCAACTTTGCTAGCAAGAGACAGAGACAGGTATTGAAAGGCTGCTCCAACTTATTGTTTTTGGAGGAAAACACGAACACGGTATACAGTCGAATCATAATAGCTTACTTACAACTGGGCTCGTCACGCTCTCTTCTTGGCTGCAGTGGTTATTATTATATTTACATGCTTCCAGCTCCCGTTTTTGCTCCATGACAGCTGTACTTTTCCTTTTTCTCCCTCCCTCGCTCACAGACACATAACGGGTATGGCAGTCCATTCTCCCTGCAGCACGGACTACACTGCCTATGATGCTACATTCTTTAGAGCTATACCTGTAGCATTCTGCCTATTAGCTTAGCACAACAACAACAAAAAGGCCTCTCTCACCCAGGAAACGCAGAGAGAGAGCGTCACCCTGTAACCATGGCAACCGTAACGCTGCCGCCTGGAACAACAGAACGTAGCTGTCAAACAAAACCCAAACAGTCCTGACCCGCCACAATATGAAACAGGGAAGTACCGCCGTGTAATCCATTTATTTCAACAAAGTAACTGTATTCTAAATACCACCTTTTTAAACGGTAACTGTAACGGAATACAGTTACATTTTGTAGCTATACTTTGTTGTTATTTTGTATTTTAAATACGTAACGGCGATAAATCGTTACGTAACGGCGGTACATGTATTCCGTTACTCCCCAACACTGAATATAAATCAACCGTAACCCCTCCCCCCCAAAAAATCTCTTTATAAGCTGTCTCTTTTTTCAGCTGAACACTGTTTAATCACAAACAACTGTACAGTTTATTCATTCTGTGTGATAAATAAATCATAGAAAATTAATTTATCTATTTTGTACTGGCCCTTGACATGTTTTTATATTGAAATGTGTCCCCTGGGAAAGCAAGAAAACATTTCCTTATGTAGCTCATTTCCTCTGTCAATAATCACTCTGTTCCCTCCCTTCATCACTATATCCACATATTCTTGTTTATCAAATATTTAGGAGACCGTCCCCATGTTTTATTTTGGGGAAGCTCGTCTGTATCACTTTTCTGTGTTTAGAATTATACTTGTTTAATCATAATGGCATTTTTTTTATGGTTTATGCTTGTTTGTAGATTTTCTTACTGTTATTGCATCCATTGTGTTTACCCAAATACAAAATACTGCCCTGCGTTACTAATAACGACGACAGAATCACTAAGCATGACCAGACTTTGTTTCTGAGTAGGAAATAAGATGACCATATAGTGTTATATTTGTAGCAGCGTATACGCTGTGGGGTTGAAAATATTATTCGCTGTAAATTTCTAATATAAAAGGAAGCAGTAGCTCAAATTTGTTTCATGCATTTAATGAGTGATGGGAGACTATACAGTCCAAATGTGTGATATATCGGATAATCAAAAGTATGGGAAAACTTAAAACTGCCATCATTGTAATTGCTTTTTATTTTCATATCCCAAATGATTCTATTGGATTATGATTAAGTTATGTTTACATGCAGTTGAATGCCACTGCTGCCAAACACAGTTTGTTAAAGCTCTTTATGTGATTGCTTTTACACAATCTTGTTTACACAACTCTTCACTTAGTTTTGAAATGAGTTTTTCTACAAAGACAATTTATTTTCGACCCACGAACATCAAGCTGACCAAACCAATTACAGAGGCAAGTTAATCTGATTATGTTGCAATTAAAATGACTTCTTAAAAACCGTTATTGCCAAACAAATTATTAGAAAGACAACGGCACATGCAGCAAGCTGCTATTTTTGGGTGAGCATTTTTGCATTCAATAACAAAGAAAGCAACTTTTTGTTTATTTTAAGTTTTCAGTGGAGTGTGTAGCTGCGTAAGGCAGCAACCAATGAGGTTTCATTTCTTTATGTTAAATACTGTGGCTAGGTTAACCTACTTTTGTTTCATCTGTTTCCTCACTATCATTACACTAAATTATACAGTTTTACCAGATTGTTAGGTTTAGTTTTTAGGGGGAAATACATTATACAAAGGTGACATTTCTTTGAAACAACATATATTTATATTGCAACTGTATCTAATCATTAAAACACAAGATTCTAATGCTGTGTATAAGCCACTTTATGAAAGGGAAAATAAGAGTTTCTTCTATGTGGACTTTTATATCTCATACACAATGTTGCTATAGATAGTTAAGTAAATTCTAAAGCAGCAAACAAAAGGTGAAATATAAAATACAGATTTAGCGTTTCTGTCAAGATTATTGTGCTCGTTTACTTGGTGGAAGATGTACAGTGTTTTATAAGAAATAAAAGGGTGAGTTTTTCATTGAGAAAGTAAGATTTGCAGGCAGTGTGAGAGAGCCCTTTGAGAGCGTTTTCAATGGGCCACTTAACTTTCAGGCAGGCATTCCTGATTTGGCGATCATCACATAAATTATCTACTCCAAAACTAGGACAGTTTCTATAGCCTTTGGTTGTTAATATTGTGGGTGGATGTTACCATCTGAGGAAATTCCCAACTCCCTAATCTGTAGAGCTGGTTTGCCCAAACAGCTCAGCTTTAGTCATCCCATGATGAAAACTGCTTGGAATGGAAAATATATATATACATACATACATACATACATACATACACACACACACACACACACACACACACACACACACAGACATGTATGTGAGAATGCTGTTTGTAGATTACAGCTCAGCATTCAATACCATCGTTCCCTCGAAGCTGGACAGGAAACTGCAGGATCTAGGACCGAGCAGCTCCCTCTGCAGCTCCCTCTTCCTGTCTGACAGACGCCAAGTGGTCAAACTGGGCAGCATCACCTCATCCCCCATCACACTGAACACTGGTGCACCACAGGGGTGTGTACTGAGCCCTCTCCTGTACTCACTCTACACCTATGACTGCACGGCCACTAACAACTCCAACATCATTGTGAAGTTTGCGGACGACACTACAGTGGTGGGTCTTATCACCAACGGTGATGAGACGGCTTACAGGGAGGAGGTCAGCGCCCTGACCCACTGGTGTCAAGACAACCATCTCACCCTCAATGTCGCAAAGACAAAGGAGTTGATAGTGGACTTCCGGAGGTTCAGAGAAGTACACACCCCCATCACCATCAACGGCGCTGCTGTGGAGAGAGTGAGCAGCTTCCGCTTCCTTGGTGTACATCTGGCTGAGGATCTTACGTGGTCAGGACACATAAACAAAACAGTGAAGAAGGCACAGCAGCGCCTCTTCTTTCTCAGGAGACTGAAAAGATTTGGCATGAGCCCCCGCATCCTCAGGACCTTCTATTGCTGTGCCGTTGAGAGCGTCCTCACTGGATGCATCAGCACCTGGTACGGCAACAGCACCGCTTACAACCGCAAAGCTCTCCAGAGAGTAGTGCGGTGCTCTGAACGGATAATTGGAGGTGAGCTTCCCTCCCTCCAAGACATCTACAGGAAGCGAGCCATAACAGCCATAAACTGTTCAGACTGCTTCCATCAGGAAGGAGGTTCTGCAGCATCCGGTCCGAACCAGCAGACTGACAGACAGCTTAATCTACTGCTGAAATGCTTGTGAAGTTTTTGTAGTCAGACTTTACTTATATGGACATAAATATTTCAATAAATAGAGATAATTTAGAAGAAGTGAACAGGATTATTCTAATTAATTATAATCTATTTTTAATCAATTTGGCTGTCAGTTTAACCGGCAATGACATGTTGGTTCAAAGAAAATGGTAAGAAGCTGGAATAAAATGTATCTATTAACTGTCCTTAATATCCTTTATTAAAGAAAGTATGCGTTTACGCACCAACACACACCAAAGAACCCAACCGCTCTAAAATGCAACTGGCTTCCTTTTACTCTCTACTGATTAAGATGTGCAGGTAATAGCCCGGGTCTGGGGTTAGCAAACCAAGTGAGAAAATGAACATCCACAGAAGCAAACATCAAACCACAATACCACACACAGAAGATAGATTTTTATCAGTACCAGTTCCTATAAATAATTCAATAACATATACATTTCAATCTCTTATATAAAGGTTAGAAACACCTATACAGAAACACTCCATTAACCTGGAACATTGGTTTACTCATAAGCTCATAAGCAGGTGATTGTGCTGCTTGTACTTTTTTGCTCCACATCCTTGAAGCAAACGACCAGGAAAAGATGAGTGCTGTGAACACACTTCTCTTAAATACATGTACAAAGAATTTAGGTTTACAAAACAAACAATAAATTGTGAACAACTCTAACTCAGGTTCGCTTTCCTGACACAGGTAGGATTGCCTGTTCCCCTCTGTCTCTTCACCTTCCACAAACAGTCACTTAAATACTAATCCAAATGTCAAACCTGATAAATCTAATAATCACCAAGCCATAAATGTGTGTGTGTTTTCCTGTAGCTCATTAAATACCAAAGAATCTTTATTTTTTTGCCGCCTGTCCCGTTTGGTTCTTTTGCCACCAGAATTATTGTCTGAAGGCCAAGAAAGATGCCCAATGGATTACTTTACCAAGTGGACCATCCCTTGTTGTATTGGTCCATTTGATTGAGCTTTGTTTTTATTGCTTATTTTATTTTAGGTTGTTTCATACGGGACAGACATGAGTGGGGGAAAGGAAAGGGAGAAAGAAAGAGAGGGAGGGAAAGAAAAACAGCGGGGAAGAGGAACGGTGATGAAGGGCACAAAAAAAAAAAAAAAAAAAAAAGGTGAGGGGGCAAATAATACAACATAATATTAATTAATCACCTGGATTACCTGTTGAGACGAAAAAAAGAGAAAACAAGCAAAAAAGAATAATAAGAATAATAAACAACATCATCACAATAATCGATGTGTATATAACAGTAAATACTAAATACTGAATATTATTGTGCAGCACGTAAGATTGGCACCGCACTGTGTGCTTTGAGGTAGCAGCCAAAAAAGGTGTAGTGTGTGTGTGTGAGCACCCGTGTGTACACCTGGGAGCATGAGCGCTATTGTATTCAAAAGGTTCCTTCATGTAACAATCTGCTAGACGGTGTGGGGAGCCATAGCCCTGTCCTCCAGGGCATGAAGCAGGTATGGAGGAGATCCAGGCTCCAGACATTCAGAGACCCCCAGAGCGCAAGAGTCCAAGGAAGACCAATGGAGTATGCCACTCTCCCGGAAAGAGCTGAGGAGAGCCCAGATGAGGGGTCACCCAGCAGCCGTGGAGCAGAAGCCAGGGGGGGTTGCAGTGATGTGGCGGTGAGCTCCGCCGGCAGCCAGCCGTGCCAGAGTTGACCTGAGCCACAGGAGACAGGCCCCAACAAGCAGCCACTGGGAGTGAGCCGATGCATACCTGAGCGCCTAGCCCCTGACACCAAGAACCACCAACACACCAATGTCTGAGGCGTCTGCCACCAGCAGGGGGAGTAGTGAGAGGAGATAGGCCTCCATACCCTGGAGGGATTGAGATGTCCCTGGAGAGGTGGCGTCTGATACCCGACCTGACATATAGACACAGACAAACAGGCACACACAGATATGAACATCCATTCCCATCCCCATACACACATATGCAAATACTCAGCACTCACCCAACGTGGCGACAGACATAAATAGACACTGTACACACAATCACACTCCCCAAACGTACTCTATACCCCAGGTCTAGGCCAAAGAATCAATTTAATAAAAATGCAGGTTAGAGTAATGGAACCGCTGGTCTCCATTACATAGGCGATGACACTTTGATGACCAATCACAGCAGAACAGCAAATCAGTGATAGGATTTAGGACAATCTAGCTGCTGGTGGTGGTGAAGATGGCGATGGAGGCTTGGATGGGTTCTGAGTGACCAAAGAGAGGCAGAGATGGGAGAGGTACATGAAAAAGACTTGAAGCAGTATGACAGCATTGAGGTTTAAAACACACAGGTTGGACGCTGCTTGCTTGCTAGTGAGCAAGAGAATGATTGGACTAGTGTAATGGATATGTGGAAGTGATGTAAAGAACAGACAAGTAACTGAACATCAAGGAAGCAGGCAAACGATTACAGATCTTTTTCACTGAATATTATAGTATTTCAGTACTTTGTAGATGGGAACAGTTGGTCATACCCCAATGGTACAAATAATTCAGAATCTATATGGGGTCAACTGGAATATCATATTTCCATTATTATAACATTCTTAGTATTTATGAGTAATAATGTTCAACAAAACACTGCCGAGAGAACATTATACTCTTGAAGGAATTTATGAGTCACTGAGGGAACTGTTGACTGAAATAACACTTCAGGTAGATGCTGAAGCACACTGTATGGGAAACATTCTACATTTCAAACAGAAAGGCCAAGGTAAGTGATGGAACATTGGGAAAAAACTGTGTACATGACATATAACATGTATGACACACGATACGATCCAGAAGAGGTAAACAAAATTATGAATTCAAGGTTTTGGTGAAATTATCTGCTCAGCTGACTAACATGTGAGATCTGGGTTTTATTTAGATACACTTATCTCAGATGTTTTCAGTATATATTTGAGCATTTTACAACCACAGGATAAAACTTGTTTTAGTGGACCACACACATTTTACCAACATTTCTAATGTTGATGCTGTCTATCTCATTACATAGGTTTTTACACAAACCCCTGGCAGGTAGTGGGATTAGCTCAGCAGAGGCAAGTGCAGCAGAGCTTAAGAAAAGTTGGTCCATTGGGAAAAGCTTTGGAAGGATGGAGGGCAATTCAATGCAGTGTCTACAATCTCACTACTTCAAATACCAAAGTATTGTGTGCATTTTTTCCTTTTTAAAATTTGATCACGGCTAATTATTAATCCCTAAATGATAAAGATGCGTGTGATAATTAAAATAAATGTCAAATAATGAACCAGTGGTGTCAAAAGCTGTCCCAGATGAGCGGAAAATGGATGAGGATACAGGTGACGAAAGTACACATATGCTTTAGTTAAGCAGAAATACTTGATTTTAAATTTTAAAATATTTGCTAAAAGTTAGAGTACTGATTCAACTTCATTACTCAATGTAAATGTAAAAAGTAGCACTTTTACCAGTTTTTTTTTCATGCCACATTATTACATTATTATTAATGTAATAATAAAATATACAATATTTATTTGAAAATATAACATTTTAATGAATATACTGCTCTTATATATACAAAAAACAAAGGCAAATAAAAAAATAGCACTTTTTTGCTGTTGCCTATATTGTACAAAGGTGAGTACCTCCATAACTAAACACTCAGGGGTTGAAGAGTGAATAGGCAGGTGTGGAAACCCTAAAATTGGTTGCGGTGATGGATTGTTTGGAAAAGATTCACTTAAGTTACAAAAATTTCAGTTGGGAGCTCTGGTACAGATTTATGGGCCGATGATTTTTTATTTTTTTTTGGTAACGATATAAACAATGAAAGGTGGTGGATTGGCCAGATGCTGGCCGATGTGTAAAAATAACTTCGGTATTTTGGTGGTGGATATGGCGGAGCTCCCACAGAGGCCAGCAGGTGGATGAGGGAAATGGGAGGCAGGAGGAGCAGAGACCCGAGGCGGCTACTGGTCCGAGTATCAGGTGAACTGAACTTCAGGTAAGAAGTTATGACCTGCAGTCTGTCTGGGTCAGATATAAACCAAGTTTAGGTGGAGTTTATTTTTGTTGCGCTGACTTTTTACAGTCAGTTACAATAACTCGTACTGCGTACTAGCTAGCATGACGGAGTTGCTATACAGCTGGGTGGGTGCTTTGATGTTACTGATAGTGAACTTGATTCATTAGGTTAGTTAGTAGAGTTGCCAACCGTCCCGTAAAAAACAGAATCCCGTATTCAGAGAAAATATTATGCGTTTTGTATTGAGCTGAAAAGGAAGACAGTTTGTCCCGAACTTCAGCTACAATGAAAAAGACAGAAAGCTGGAGTTATTCTGTCGTAATTAATATTAAAAAAATTCTAACAACAGCTGATCAAGCTTAAACGTGCTGCTGGCCTTATGTGCTGACATCCGCTGGTTTCCGCTTTCTATATTATATTCAGATTCTGTACTGTTCGATTATAAGTACTTTTAGTGTGTAAGGATCTGTTGCTTCTAATAACTGGTATTTTGCTTTCAGTATATGAATGAGAGTGACCGGACACATTTTGGTGGGAATGATGCAATCTGGTAACGGCGTCCGGTCGTATCAGATATCAGACTCGGTTAGGTGGAGTGGAGAGCCATATTGTTTATAATTAGTAGGTGGGTGTGGTCCCACTTTTGGTGTCAGACGAATCCCTCTGTTTATTTGGGTTTGAAGGGGTTCGGGAAACGACTTAAATGGTGATATGATCACTGATGAGGATGATGATGATGAAGGTGTACAGGCATCAGCTGGTGAGTTTCTGCACAGAGTTGAACCTGCATATTTGGCTGGAGTCGCTGTAATCTCTGCTGGAAGTGAAGTTGTTGGGGGCTGGCATAGTAGCGCAGCTGTTTGAGCGATGTCAACTGATGCGTTTCTGCACAGCGTTGCTGAAACTGTTTATTTCGAGAGTCGTCAGGTGCCGTTGTTTTTGGGTCGGCTGATACGTCTCTGGCAGGCTTATCACTGAAAGGTGCAAGTACGTCATGGTCTCTGTGTGATACGGCTGGTTGGCGTCCACTGTGTGTCTCAGCTGATACTGACGTCTTTATCTCAATTTGAGAACAGGGCGATGAGTTCACGTGAGACAAGTTCAGAAGATAAAGCCTCTGACCTTTCTTATTAATGTTACGTTCATTTCTTGTAAACAGGCGCTTCCTTCCACAAAAAATCTTAAAATTATTTAGATATCGAATCGACCTTTCAGCACAGACAGTTTTAACAAACCTGCTGAACGATTTCATCCTGCTATATTCTTCATCGTAAGGCGTTGCTGGAATCGGTCCAGATACGTGGAGTTGCACCTTGTGGTTGTCAAAGTTCTGAAGTAAATCCAAAAAGTTGATGGAATCCTCTCAGAAATTTATTTTACTGTCATTTGTGGACAATTAAAGACACTATTATTGATGCATAGCTGTTCAATTCCTTTGATTGATCAAGCAAGTGCTCTCCCTCGCTTGCTGTTCTCTGTTCTCTTCGCCCATTTCGTGCGGCTTGTTTCATCTTTATTTACATTCCGGTGACCTCGCTCTGCAGCTGACAGTCTTCGCGGGCTGGACGGTGATGAGCTGAGAGGCGCAAATCTATTTTTTAGAGGAATAATCGAAGTTGTTTCTTGTTGGAGTGTCTTTCGATGTTCTTTTATGTTCTTGGGAGTCTCCCGTCTAAGTGGGGGCCAAAGGTCTGATGAATGGGGAGTTCCTCCCGACAAACGTCCTTCGCTCGGAGGGGTCCCACTCTGTGTTGATGGTATTGATCCGCCCGGTTGTTGCTTGCCGTAAGCCACCGGCAGAGTTTTATTGCTTTTGCTTTTGCCGTTCTCCTCAAGGCGTCGGATTTTCATTTCCATGTCGTGGATTTTTTGTAATAGTTCCTGAAAAGCCTTGTCCGAGCAGAGGGCCATCCTCTGATCATCATCAGAGCTGAACAGGTGATGGAGAAACAGGTTTACATTTTAGGTGACATGAATGAGTTGAAGGGAAGTTATGAACTGTTTCTGAGAGACAAATAACACCAGGATCCTTTTTTTATGTAGCTGACAGCTGGTAACTGTGCAGGGGCGGGTCTAGCAAAGTTGTGCCAGGGGGCCAGGTAGGGCATTAACAGGGAAAGGGGGCACAAAGAAATACTTTTCTTTCTTATTCTCATTTAAAATGTCTCGCTTTTAATAAATAATTATCTGAATCTTACAACCAAAGTTTTTATCTGATGTAAAATGTATAGAAATCATACATATACCAACAAGACTGTACATCACTGTCACAACAGTGTTTGTTTTCATTCAAAGGCTTTATGGCTTTTCCTGTAATACCTGGTGGGCCGGTCTTTAGTCAAGCCGGGCTGATTTTTTGTCCCAGTCCAGCCCTGGGCACAACACGCAGTGAATTAATCTGAGAAGGTGCATTAAAAAATAAATTGCCGGGCCAGCGGTGCACATCACAAATTAGCTCGCATAGACACATTAGTTGTGCCTCTTCTTAATGACGGTATCTTAGCTAACAACCCCAACTACCAGATTCAACTTGTAATTGGCTAAAAATAACTTAGCCTACCGGTGAGAGGGACGTTGTTACCTTTCCACATTTTGACACTTCAAATGCTTCAGGAGCTGTCCGCTCAGCGCAGCATCAGCACCGCGGAAATACACGGATACATCTGTAGACTCGAGACAGAATTCACAATGTGTTTTCAGGTGTTTGGACCAATGTTTTCTTTTCTGATCACACTAGAAAGCTTTAATGAGCAGCTGGATTTGTCTCGCATTAACTGGCTGAGTTAATGCCAGTTAATGCGACATCGACATGCAGCTGATTGAACTGAAAAGCTCGACTCTGTGGGGGTCAAAGTAAAACTACGATCACAGCTGGAATCCACAGCTGTGTGTGTTCCTGGAGCTGCATTTTCACCTGCTGGACATCACTGCCTGACAAGGTTAACTGTCTTCAGAACAATGCAGAGGCCTTATTGAAAGGTTGCCTACCCCTGGTCTAACCTGCTAGATATAAATACATGGACCAATTTCTTACAGTCAGAGTCTGAGATATAAATTTTATAACTTTTTAGATATTTTTAAGTGATATAAAAGTACTTGTGAAGAACTTATAAATATGATTATTGCCCCAAATTTTTCACTCAGTATTTACTCTATTTCATTGAATTCAGGTGTTCAATCACTTTCACTTTTCAATCACTTCCATGGCCACAGGTGTATAGAATCGAGTACCTGGGTAAACAGACTGCTTCTACAAATATCTGTGAGAGAATGCATTGCTCTCAGTAGCCTATTGAATTCCAGCGTGGTACCATGATGAGATGCCACCTGTGCAACAAATCTAGTAATAGTGGTATTAAAACAAAGAGGAAGTGACTGGGACCAACAGCAACTCAGCTACAAATGGGTGGATTAAGAATGGGATGTCACTCAATTTCATAGAAGTGTGAAGGCAGACGAGCCTTGGTGTCGTGATGTTTCAGACCTAAAAAGTTTGTAGACATCCAGCAGTTAATGAAATTAGTGCAGTTAATTAGTTTATGAAAAGAGGTAAGATTAGAGGAAAATGATAAGTACAACCATTTATCATTTGCATAAGAACGATAGTCTGAAAGATGGTACCAAAGCAAAGCATGTTAAGATTAAAGATTAAGGACAAAGTGTTACACCCCAGCCTAAGGGAAACCAAAGCGCAACACACACAAAAAAGGAAAGATAACGCCCCCGCTCACAAGGAAAGACCAGCGCTGCCTCAGGATTGCGGTTTCACAACAACCAGATATTTTACCATCTGGTCAGGGTGACCTGGCTAAAAGAACAAACACAATACTCTAGAAATAAATTACCCATAATGAGAAACCATTGAAAGAAAAGGTCTATTTACACTTGTCTTGCATATATTGTATAGTACAAAATATACAAGACAACCTCAAGCTCTCTCATCACAGAAACTTGGTCACACACAGCACACCACTAAACACAAGACACAGGGCTTCCTGTCACGGCGAGTGAGATGAGCCGTGTGGAAAATAAAGGAGGATCCAATCGCAGGCACTTGTACAGGTGTGAGGGTGGTTTATTAAACACAAAAAAAGGAAATGGACAAACGGAGCAAAGCCTAAACTAAACTGGGAACAAACTGACTATAGAACACGAACCTAGACATGAATGAGAGCGGGCGGAAACAGATGACGGTAGACTGCAGGGAAACACACAGATGAAGCACGGTGGAAACACAGACGGACCAGCAACTACAAACACAGAAGACACGACTTAAATACACTCAGAAAATCACAGGGAGATTACACACAGGTGGGAGACACAGCTGGGAATCATTAACGGGACGAGAGGTAAAACTGAACACACTCACATGAGACGCAGACCTTCACAATAAAACAGGAACAAGAAACCCTAATAAACATAATCGACATCATCAACACAACGAGAGAACAAGAAAACAATCCCTGATGGAAAATTAAACCAAAACATTATAAACTCAAAATACTGGGTAGAAACTGACCCAGAACCGTGACAGTTCCTGCTTGTTTGGAAGCAGGAAGTAGGCAGGGCCGCTGGTTTTGACAGGTCCCACTTTATAGCCAGCCTCATTCCAATGGTCCGCCTCCACCTGGAACTGGAACATGAACACAAACAACAGAGAGAACGAACAACGCCACACTCAGGTGTGAGGTGCATAAACAACACACAGCATCATGACCCGGGTCGTAACAAAGAGCAGACACTTGGGAAACCAGTGACTGAATTTGTATTTCTGCAGATCGAAATCTTTCAACCGAAACGCAAAAACTGCTACATCAACACCCTGGTTAAGAAAGCCCGTCAGCGTCTCTTCTTCCTCAGAAGACTTAGAGACTTCCATCTGCCACTGAAGGTGCTCAAGAACTTCTACTGCTGCACCATCGAGAGCGTCCTGACGGCAAACATCTGCACCTGGTTTGGGAACCGCACCAAGCAGGACAGACGAGATCTGCAAAGAGTGGTGCGCTCGGCCGAACGCATCATTCAATCAGAGCTCCCTGACCTGCTGTCCATCTACACCAAGCGGTGCAAGTCCAAAGCTAGGAAGATTATGATGGACCTCTCCCATCCCAACAATGGACTCTTCTCACTGTTGAGGTCTGGGAAGCGCTTCCGCTCCCTTAAGGCCAAAATAGAGAGAATGAGGAGGAGCTTCTTCCCCCAGGCTATTTGGGCCCTGAACCAGGTGTAGGACTGGACTCTCCCACACACATCACATCACCACACGCACCACCACACACTTCCTATAATCCTATAATTCCTATAATTTATAATCTTGATAATCTCTTTCTGCTATTTGCACTTTTTTTTTTTTGTAAATTTGTAAATTTTGTAGTAACCTGTAAATTGTAAATACTGTAAAACTTTTTTCTGTCATTTAATGGTCGGGCATTGTACAGCTACAAGCATTTCACCCCCATGTCATACTGTGTATGGTTGTGTGTGTGTGTGTGACAAATAAAATTTGAATTTGAATTTAGGTGTGATGAGAACCAATCGAGAATCTGACCTTTCTGTGTTATGGTTTCATTTGAAACCCTGTTGGTATTTATGTTTGTTGTATTTATGAATGTAGTTAGTCTGTATTTATGTATGCTATTTGAAAAAAAAAACAGATGCACACTGAGGCAAGAAAAATTAGGGTCTGCAATTATTCATTCCAATGGATATATTTATTGATTAGTGGTGTAATTACATTACATTTGAAACAGGGAAGCTGACGGTCTGTAAAGAGCAGTTGATAATATTTACAAAGTATATAGTATAGTTTTGAACAGTTGGGTAGTGATGGGATCAAGTAAAGAGCTGCAAGACTTTAACTGATGAATTTACATGTGAAAATGTGGACATCAAGCACAGTCATTTGATAAGTCTGTGAGGCAGCGCTAGATAAATACTACATACGATATTACCTCTAATACTAGAAATGTTGTTCTGAAAGAACAAAGCAAATTCATTACGCTGTTGTAAGGGGCCATACACATACAGTATGGTGTGTTCTACTAGTAGCAGAATTCCATCTAGGTTGAGGGTGGAAAAATCCACTAGTAAAACAACATAAACAGGGACCCTTATAGTTTTTTGTGATCTTTTGAAGGTCTTGTATCTGCCTAGGCTTTTGAAGTCTCCTCGTATTGATGGATTTTTAGTGTTTTAGTGATTCAGTGTGCTGATATACTCGTTCCCTGATCAAGGCTTCTGTGTTGAAATGTGTTAGAGTTGTAGGGTAACTATAATCCTATCACAGGAATAAAGCCATTTTAAATTTTATATGAAAAAGAACCTTGGTGTTTTTTGTATTTCAGCTTGTGTATCCCTTTCAAAGAGCACCTCAAAGGAAAATTCTTCAAATTCACAATTTAAAAAATATATATTTTCTCTCAGTTCTCCGGCAAATTCTTTTTGCCATCTCTACCGTTTCACAGTTTCTTCAGGGAGCTGTTGCCGGGGAACTTACTTTGACAGGTGCAATGATCAATAATTTGTTCAACTGCATCACAGACATTATCCAGTATTTCATCACATGAGGACAGTACCAGTAATGTGTATTCTGAAAATTCAGTGATAAACGTATCAGCTGTGCTGGCATTGATGTAACACTTATTAATGAATAGCTTGGTATTTGTCTTGACAGATCAATAAAATACTTCTACATTTGTAACTGTGACGGCTACTGTGAAAACAACAAAAAACAAACTTTGATCAAGTGCTGTGATCTATTGTGTGGGTGGATCCAATCACATGCTGTTTAAGATTAAAAATTTCTAATAAATGCACGAAGTGACAACAGACTTGTTACTGTTGTCAGTGTGAATACTGAATGACTTTAAATTATAAAATGGGCAAATTATGGTGTAATTTTGACAAGAAATTCATTCGTTTTTCCCAGGAAGCGATGTCTCAGTCTGTATAGTGATAAATCCAACCCATATGGAAAAGAAATAGTAAAAACATATATGATTTACTCATGAAAGTGGCCACTTTCATGAGTAAATCATATATAAATTATATAAGGCTTACACGGTTTACTCATGAAAGTGGCCACTTTCTCATTACTTTCATATATTTTTTTAGTAAGTATCCAAAACATACAAGTTTCATTATATAATTTTTCAAGGGGTCTTATATCTGTTTTCACTCTTGTATGCTTTTCATACAAGTTTCATACAAGACAGATACAAACTTTATAAGATTTATATATATCTTTTCCATATGGGAAAACTTGGATATTTGTATATTACACACATATACAATTAGGTTCACAAGGACTTCTTGTCTTCTACTAGGACAATCAAGTTGTCATGTGGGGCAGCATCGAGTACTCCACCAACGAACATACCATGTAAATAGTCCTTGTCCATGAGGAAAAACCCAGGCTATGAGGATACAAGAGTAACCCTATCGAAATCAATGTGAACTGAATATTGAATATTTATAATTATGTAATATATCTAAGATTTTTGTATACTTAGCTTAGTTTAGTAATTGCAACCTGCTTTAAGTTCTATTCCTACTTCTTGTGTCTTTGACCTTTATTTGGTCACAAAGGGGAAAGACTGTAGACAGGGTCTGATGTGACAAGTGTCTGTGATGAGGAAGACATGTTCTGTGTGATGATAGCTGGATAATCAGGAGCTGTGTGACCAGAGTGGGTCGCTTTAGGATTTCCTCAATGCAATAGTGAATGCTTCTTCATCAGTAGTACAATATGGAACCCTAGTAAAGATATTAGTTAGGCCAGTACATGCATTACTATCAGTTTTCATTCAATAACTTTACATTTTAAGTATATTTGAGTTGCATTTTATGTATTTGTGTTTCATTTGATATTTTCAAGTTTAATTCCATAACTATTCAAGGTTTTACTTTGCATAAACATATATTTATAAACCATAAATAAATAATACCACTGAAATATGTCTGAATGGTTTGTGAATACAATTTCAAGCTTAGAGCTTGTTAATGTCTCTAAGCTTTTCTTTATAGCGCTTCAAACTCTTTCAAACCGGTTTTATATTTGTTAAAGCTGGTGATATGATACAGTCATTCAACTGCAGCAGCATGATTTACTTGCTATGTTACTTTCACTACTTCCAAACAGCAGGTGTTTTCAACTTTTGTTGCCCTTTTAGTGTGTTTTCCAGAAATGCAGCTATTAACAGAAAAGTAAACACATACTTAAGGATGGACATAGCTCCTGTATCATCATCCACTGGTTAGCAAAGCCCTTGTGGGAAACCTTAAGCTGAACATTGAATAAACAGTGTTCTAAACAGGGAGCTGAGGAAGACCGAAGACTTTACTGAGTGAGTTAGTCACACAGTAAAGTCTATTCTGATGCATATACTTTAATATATGTGGGGAATGAGACAGGACACAGGAAATACTCTTTTGTGGGCTTTTTTATTCTCCGACTGTACTCGGAGGAGCACCGTTTTAATTCTATAGTTTTGAGTGAAAACTGCACAATTTAACTATTCCACTCTCTTTCAGGGTCTGAGACAACAGTAACTATCAGATGTACATATTAAATTCAAACAGTATAGACAACAGTAGTGACCTGTCAAGAAACAAATACAAAAAAAAAAGAGAAAACAAAACAAATAAACACATTGTTTACATCCCACAATTTCGCACTTCAACTGGCACTGTAAACTGCCTTTTAAACATATACATTTCTATGGGAGAACATCACTTCGGTTTCTCCACACAGCTACTCTGCTAAGTACACACGCAGGATTCACACAGCAAGTGATCTCCCCTCTGAATCAAACAGAAACATACAGCGTTATGCAAAGTGAATGACAGTATAAACTTAACAACTTTGAAATCTGTTAGGACACTGTCACTACTCACGCCAAGCCGCTCTTCAGTCCCTCTCACAGCATGTGACCATTAAACATTCACCCGTCGCACGTTAAGAACTCTCTTGTGCAGCTACCCACAAAATATTTTGCGGTCTCTAACTCTCCAGTGCTCCCGCTCACAGCGCTCAGTGTGTGACACAAACTTGAGTGCATGCGTGCTCTGGCTTACGGCGGCTCATAAAAGGGACAGTATACCCCCAAAACGCGAGGTCTAGTCATCACCATGACAACCGTACAACAGACCTCTGGTAGACAGGCAACCAGTCAAAAACACAATCCCCTCTTTTTGAACCCTTTCCATGCATAGTATTAGTTCACTTGGCTACATATACTTTAAAGGAGATCACAGTTTATTGAATTGAGCTCACTAATGACTATGGCCACAGAGAAGCCAGTATAATGGTACTAAGGTCAAAGGATGCAAGAGTTATTTCCCAAAACTTTTATTTAAAACAGTTTTTTTTTATATAATTAGATGATTCACCCCCTGCTGCCCATTAAAGAGGGGTGCTTGGAGTCTCCTATCACATCAGGAAACCATGTCTATTGACACAGACATAACATAATAGAAAGGCAAAAACGACAACAAAAACAAACATTTACATCACAGGAGGCGACTATGCCCGGAAGAAACAAATTCCTTTTCATGAAAACGAAGTGGGGGGGCTGCCAATTAGGAGACAGTGGGCTTTTAAGAAGACACTAGTGCTTAAAGGACTTTTTTCAACCAGAGGACGAACTGACTGTATGAAGCAGCGGTCCCCAATCCCCCAGAGTCGTTTGGTACTGGGCTGCGAGAGTTGAGGCTCGGGGGTGAAATTTATGGGTTTCAGAGTTTTTAAACAGTTTTTCACGTTATTTTAAAAAAATATAATTTTTATCGTTAACTCTGTTTCCCTGGGTCTTTCCCCATGTCTTCTTTTTTTTTGGTACCGGTCCATGAAAATATTGTCGGACATAAACAGGTCTGTGATGCAAAAAAGGTTGTGGACTGCTGATATAAAGGACCAGTTGAACAAGCTGAACAATAATATACTAATGACAGACCACTATCCATCCATCTGCTTCCACTTATCCTTTTCAGGGTCACGGGGGGCGCTGGAGCCTATCCCAGCTGTCATAGGGCGAGAGGCGGGGTACACCCTGGACAGGTCGCCAGTCTGTCGCAGGGCCAACACACAAGGACAGACAACCATTCGCACTCACATTTACACCTAGTGGCAATTTGGATTTTCCAATTAACCTATCCCCACAAGCTGCATGTCTTTTTGACGGTGGGAGGAAGCCGGAGTAGCCGGAGGGAACCCACACAAACACGGGGAGAACATGCAAACTCCACACAGAAAGACCCCGGCCTGATGTTGGAATTGAACTCAGGACCTTCTTGCTGTGCGACAACAGTGCTAACCACCGTGCCACCGTGCTGCCAGACCACTAATAAAATAAAATCCGGGGTCATCTTGGATTTCGGAATGATTTTCAAGCAGGTTGAAGGAATCCATAGCTCAAAAAATGCAAATCTTTGTGCCCCCCTCTCAATCTCTCTCGTTCTTGCTCTCAGTCTCTGTGTCTCTCTCAAGGAGAGTCCCACTAAAGCCCTTCAAACCTTTTTTTTTTTTACATTTCTATTGTGTTTAGTGTTTAACAACCCCCCCCCCCCTCAAGATCTCAAAACACTGCCATTTGATTTTGGAAACATTTTTTTTAGCCAGTAGACTTCCAAGCCATTTCTTCAGGGACATCATCACCACCATCATCATCATCGGTGTGATGGGACTGTTCTGCCTAAGTGACTCCATTTAGCCAATTAGGCTTTGCCAGGAAGTGCTCCTCTATTATTTTCTCCCCTCTGCTCTGATGGAATAATGTCACGCAGAGGCATTTGTTGGCTGATTATACTACCGTGACATTCAACTACATGACTCTGTTTAAAGCGACCAAACCTCATAAAACATGTAGCGTGAATGAGAGTCGACAGTCGTTGATAGATTGAGCAAGAGAGGTGAAAAACAGTGAGCGGACTAAGCGCGTTCGCCCTTGGCTCCATGCGGCAGTTTTTACAATAACAATTAGAGTGTGTGAGATATAAAGCTAATGATCAGGTCTGTCATATTTGCATATGCAAAGAGCAGTGGGCTGATTGCTTGCACGAAACAGCACTTAGAGAGCGTAATTAGAGAAGTCTGGCGGTGGTGATGTCGACAGCCAGAACAGTGGAGAGATTCCCCCTTAATGAGGCTTGTCATGGTATGCTTTGCCTTGAGTTTCAGCTCCAAGATCTGACACCCACACTTACACACACATACACACACTTTAACCCCTGTGTACAGTCTGTAACCCACTTCAGAACATCTTTACTTATAGGTTTTTACATAAAAGTATTAACTCCAGGAGACAGGCACACACTGAGTCAAATCAGCTTCACATACACACACAGGCCATACAGAGACCCGAGCAGCCATCCGCTGTTCTAATCAGGACATTCAGTCTAATTAAGGGCATTCTAATATTAAACAGAACTCCTTTAAGTGTCTTCCACTTTCTCTTTTGGTAATGAGAGCTGATAGGTTTTTTTGGTAGAAAAATGAAATTGAACAAGAGTGGGTTATTTACTTTTCTTGACCTGCCTGTGCTTTTTCTTTGGGTCTGTTTATCCTTTGGGGCAATTATTACTTACTTGCTGTATATTTCAAAATAGAAACAGTAGGTTATTTTTTGGCAGCAGAGAATTTCTCCGAGTAGACCCTTCTCAAACTTCTGTAACAACAAAAGTCTACATATTTAGATACTCCTGCACGCTAAGGCCTCAGTATTATGTATTTGTATATCTAGTCAATATCAGATTTTGTGACGATGCTTTGTTCATAGTTGCCATTGTTATTTTTAATAGTTAAATGGCCTGTATTTGTATAGCGCTTTTACTAGTCCCGCTTTTACTAGGGACCCCAAAGCACTTTACACACCCAGTCATCCACCCATTCACACACTGGTGGAGGCAGCTACAGTTGTAGCCACAGCTGCCCTGGGGCAGACCGACAGAAGCGAGGCTGCCATATCGTGCCATCGGCCCTTCTGGCCAACACCAGTAGGCGGTAGGTGAAGTGTCTTGCCCAAGGACACAACGGCCGAGACTGTCCGAGCCGGGGCTCGAACCGGCAACCTTCCGATTACAAGGCGAACTCCCAACTCTTGAGCCACGATCGCCCTAGTTGATTTGCTTAACAGATTACCCAACTTGGAGGTTTGCAAGGGCTGACGTAGGTGAGATATGTTTCAGACAAAATCACAATAAGTCAGAGCAGAACATTTGGCCAATTTAGAACCAGCAATTAACCCTAAAATACATTTTTTAGAGGAAATGCACGTAGTCACAAGGAGAAAACTTAATGTAAAATATTTGGGGGTTTTTTTCATTACAGATGGGAGTCAAAAATGTGTATACATTTTCAAACCTCTTTCTGTTTTGCATTCCTGTCTTTTCTTCTTGAATGACAGCATATATATAAGCTGCAGAGACTCAACAAAACTGTGTTAAAACTTATGACCCGGGTTCTTTTTACGCCAGGAATGTTTGGCTTTCTCACTCTTCAAGTGCCCCATAAATGCTCAGTGTGGTGGAAAGTCTGTGACAGTCAGCAGACCCTCTTTTGTCTTCAAGTAGTTCCTGCAAAGCTTTGAGGTGTGTTTGGGCTCATTATCCTGCTGCAGTGTGAATCCTTTTTCACAAAGATGCTATGTCTCTGGAGTATGACTTTGAAGAATAGAGTGCTGCTTTTCTTGGAGTCAGTCTGGTGCAGGTGTCCAACTACAGGGTAGCAAAACACCCAATATTCCCAAATAGGTTTAGCAGAATTGCTTCATTTGTGTCCTTAAATGCAACTTACTATTAATGGCAAATAAAACGAAGCTATATTCAAGATTCATGTATTCTCATCTGCCTGCATTCCTGGGTGTTTGAGCCCTTCATACTGTTTTTCTTTCCACTTGCCCATTTGCCAAATATCACCCTTGAACCAATGATCTTGTTTCCTGAGTTTTGCAAGTCAATAAGTGACGGTTTCCTGTTCTTTGCTGTGATTCTCCTCATCTCCACCATATCCTAGGCCAGCGGTCCCCAACCTTTTTTGCGCCACGGACCGGTTTATGCCCGACAATATTTTCATGGACCGGCCTTTAAGGTGTCGCGGATAAATACAACAAAATAAAACTAGTACCGGTACCGAAAAAAAGAAAATTTATTCATAACACACGTGAAAAGACCCAGGAAAACAGAGTAAACGATAAAAATGATAACAAAATAACGCTGAAAACTGATAAAAACTCTGAAAACTATACATTTCACACCTGAGCCTCAACTCTCGCAGCCCGGTACCAAACGACTCACGGACCGGTACCGGTCCGAGGCCCGGGGGTTGAGGACCGCTGTCCTAGGCATACAGAGAGCTTCATCCAAGTCTTCATTTGTCAACTGCTCCACAACCACCACCAACACCATGCAGACTCCAGGGATTTTCACCTACTTCCTGCCTTATTCAGCTTATAGGACACCTAAAGTTTGCTGACTTGAGAAGCAGTTTTTAAGAAGGACACTCACTAATACTCTGAAAGCACTCATAAACAACCCTCTTTTTAAACAGTATTTAAAAAAAAATTGTTTGTCAGTCTTGGATTATTTATTTGTCATATTCTGTATCCGTGGTGAATATGTATTGAGTATCAATCTTCTGATGTTGTAACCATTTTTAGTCTCCCTGACTGTTTTAAATATAACTGATCAGACTTCACATTCAAGTGAAAGGACCAGAACTCAACATACACAGTATGTGATTATGGATATAGTTGGAAATATGGAATATATAATAGAACATAACCACAGCGTTACATGGTAACAGTGGAAGAACATTCTCAGTGTAATACTGTAACATTTTCAGCATGTTATTTAGGATTGAGATATCAGAAAAGTTGTTGTGAAGTTGCTCTCTTAAAACCTCTTAAACCCCAATGGGATTTTCTGAGCTTCTTGCTTGAATATAACATTCCTAAAACGAGTATTTCTCTACAATTACAAACTCTGCATAAACAATCTTGGTGTCAAAATAAAGCTAACACTCGTGAGACTTTCTCAGAGCTGTAATTGTAAGGTTGCCTGGGTCGTCCACCCAGAGTTTTCAGTTTTACATTATTGTAGAACTTTGATTTTGCAGTTATTTATCATTTCTAGTCTTTTGGTTTCTTTGTTAGAGCTCTCTGTCTTCTGGTTTCTGTCTCTGTGTTCCATGGTTGGTCTGTCTCCACAGTCAGCTGTATCCCCTTGTTCGCGTGAGTAGTAATACACCTGCACTTTTTTTGCCCCCCCCCCCCCCCCCCCCACCACCCCCCACCCCCCTCACCCCCCACCCCACACCTCCCACCCCGTTTGGTCGGATTCGTGCGTGTGCGCATGCGCGTTCAGATGTGCTCGGCGCATGCGCGTTCAGGTGTGAAAACACACCCTCTGGGCGGTATCGACTCCTCCTAGTGGGATGGCTTAGGTTATATAGGTATAAAAGTGATCCTTTCACATTCTAAGACCATCACCGCCACGGCCTAAGGAGCACAGACACATCGCGCTAAGGACCCCAACGACTCACCGACCTAAGGAGCACAGAATACCATCTGTATCAACCATGACACCCAGCCAGGACATCGCCCATGCCACAGCCGCTCTAGGTATGTCTACAGGAGTATGCAGCCGGGGTCCTCAACGTAAAAAGCAACGCTGTGAAAATGCCGTAGATGGGACTGTATTTAAGTTAGAATATCGCGGCGCTGAAGGGTATGTGTATACCATTAAATATACCGAAGGGACAGTTGTGCTTAGTGTAGATTGTGGCGAGGGATTGTTTTGGGGGGAACCCCAAAGCATCTCTACCAAAAACTGGAAGCTCTTCCGGACCGTAGTGTGTGCGGACCTGGACAATGTGGGCTTCCCAGAGGTGCTGTATGTTTCCCAGTGGAACAGTGCATCAGGCCCTGAGCTTTACAGGGTTGAGGCTGATCGTTTCAATCGCAACCCTGAAGACTTTATTTTTCTCAGTGCATGTGATGACAGGGATAGTCTTATTGCTTCCAGAGGGCTTGAAAACTGGAGGTTAAATCCTTACCCTCTAAACCTTGAAGAGCGCACAAGATGGTTTAAGGACTTGTTTTTTATACAGTGGTGCGACTGGAGAGGTTTGTCGCGTCTGTTTAGCCAGATTGACGACGCGATCAAGAGGGACAGACTCAACACTGCGTACGAGAGTATTAGAAAACGCCTTGTTTTTGACGATCTGGCGAGTTGTCCGAAGACTGGTTTGCCTGCTACCCTGTGCAAACCTAAAATCATAAGACCTTCCGACAACTAAACAATAAACTGGTAGGTTTAATGTGAGGGGTGTGTGTGGGGTTGCGTGTGTATCTATGTGACAAATTAAGAGCTTGTGGTTTTCATTTTACAGAGAATGACTCGCCGTCGTGGGACCTGTCAGAGTCACCATCAATAGGGCTGCTAATCCCGACCCCCCAGACTCCACCACCCTCACCATCATGCTCGCAGGACCCCCTCATATCAGACCTGTGGGAGGAAACTGTAATCGACATCAAACTCGCAACTCTCCACCTGTTGATGTTGGCGCTGAATGAGTTTCTACAAGAGACATGTTACGGATGCCAAACAGGCCACCCCAGTCAGGTGCAACACAGCTGCTTGCAGGAATTGTCTGAGTATTTCTTCGACACCTACTATGACGATGTGATGATAAGGCTCAAGACTGACCGATTCATCCCAGCCATCCAGCTGTTTGTACGCTCAAACACCACAGATGGGACTGGAACACAAATCCGCAGAGTTGCAGAACACCTCATGTGTGAACTGAGATCAGAGCGAAATATAGTATGCGCCATTAATGACAACATTGTGGACCTGCTAGAAGCAAGTACTTGCGCCCGACGTGTTAAACCAGCCATGCTCCGCATGATTGGAAACTACTGGGGTGGGAGACACCTGGTTTAATGTGTGCTGTTCAAGTATCCATTGTCTGTGATTGTGTCTGTGTGAAAATTAAATAAAAAGACGTGTTAACACCAACTTCTTAGTCATTTGTGGTTTGTACAGTCATGGAAAGCACATTGCATAAAATATATCATGATCCAGCCCATCCTGCGGGGTTGGCCAGTTTAAATAAGCTACGTATAGCGGCAGGGGAGGCATCAGGTGTAACACCTCCAATATCTCAGGTCAAACATTATTTAGAACAAGACGACACTTACACACTCCATAAACCTGTGAGGATCCATTTCCCCAGAAATAGAGTATTGGTGACAGGGATCGACAAACAGTTTCAAGCCGATCTGGTTGACATGTGTGAATATGTGGCAGATAATGATAATGTGAGATATCTGCTAACATGTATAGATGTATTCTCAAAATACGCATGGGTTAGATGCCTAACAAACAAGACAGCGAATGTTGTATCAGCTGCTTTTGAGGATATACTTAGTGAGGGTAGGATCCCTGTGAAACTACAAACAGATGAAGGCAAAGAGTTTTATAATACAACCTTTAAACACCTAATGGAGCGATATAATATCAAGCATTTCTCAACAGCTAGCGAGGTTAAATGCAGTATTGTCGAGAGATTCAATCGTAGCTTCAAGGGTAGAATGTGGAAGTACTTAACATCAGCCAACTCCCGGAGATATGTAGATGTCATACCAGATCTCACACAAGCATATAACAATGCTTATCACAGATCTATCCAAATGGCTCCGGCAGAGGTGAATAAGGATAATGAGAAGTCGGTGTTTAACGCGCTGTACAAAACGAGGCCTCAGAGGGAACTGTGCTTTAAATTTAATATTGGCGACACTGTACGAATATCAAAACTGAGAGGAAAGTTTCGAAAAGGATACGAGCAGACCTACACCGATGAGATTTTCACAGTCAAGGAACGTATAGGGAGACAGCCCCCAGTGTACAGACTAGCGGATCTAGCAGGAGAGGTATTGAAAGGGTCATTTTATGAGCCTGAGATACAACGTGTGGTTGTTGATGAAAACAAAACATTTAAAATTGAAAACATATTGGCTAGAAAAAAAGTGGGTCGGAAAAAGCATGTGCTAGTGAAATGGCTAGGATGGCCCGACAGCTTTAATTCGTGGATTCCAGAAAAAGACATCGTTGAGGCGTAATTAACTCAGATGACGCAGCTCTACACACATTCATTCAACACTGAGCATAGACGGAGAAAGCATGAATAAAAAGAACAACAACAATGCAGGCTTCTATGTAAGCCTCTTCTCGAATGCTTCGGCGCATGTTTACCCGGGTAATAAGATATCTAATTTTAGAACAAAGCTAGCAAAACCTATCGTTTTGGATCAGCCGTATGAGGTTGCTGTTATAGAGATACAGTACCCACGCATATGGATGTCTTTTCCACAATCAGATTCGCAAGTGGAAATTCATGACCCAGTCAAAGATGGAACCATCGCCGTAACCATGATCGAACTGTCTGTGGGTCATTATGCATCTGTGGAACAGATAATAAAAGAATTTAATTTTAAATGTCAGCAGTACCAAACCACTGGAGACCTTAAAATGCAATACAACACAGTTACTAACCATGCCTGTGTTATGGGACCTAGGGGCACTATTCTCACATTTAGAGGGAGACTGGCGGAAATCCTAGGATTCGAAACAGGAGAGCCGTTTGTACTTCATTATAAAAACACATATGCCCCGCACCCCGCAGACATATACGGGGGAAAATATAACATCTTTATTTATGCAGATATCGTTGATTACCAGCTTGTGGGTGACGCCCACGCGAGGCTATTAAGAGCTATAAATATCACGGACGATGACCGCCGCTTGCCTATTCTACAATTTGACAGCCCACACTACACACCTGTGTCAAAGACATTGATCGACGACATAGAAATTGATTTGAAAGACGATCGAAATCAACACATACCCTTTTTATACGGCAAGGTGTTTGTCAAGTTACACTTCCGACCGATAACCCACCATTTTTGAAAAAAAGGATGGCCGTCTACAACACTGATGACTCAAAATATGTAAAATACTACTTATCACAGGCTGGTGGAGAGCTCGGAGGGTATGTTGGGACCAGTACGCAATATGGGTCAGGGCTGGGTGGTTTGTTCCGCAGCTTGTTTAGATTTGCTGTACCACTGTTTAAAAAAGGAGTTAGCATAGTCAAACCACACCTAAAAAACAGCCGCATCGGGCATAGTGTCTGATGTCATAACCAACATAACCAGACCCTCAACCACTAAGCAGGACGGTAGCGGATTGTATGTGTATACGCCCAGACCATCTAAGACCCCACCCCCAGGGCAACCGTTGTCTAAAAAGCGTAAAACCACAAAACCTAGCAGGAGAGCTAGCAAACGGACACCGTCACGCAGAGTGAAAAGACCCAGAACCAGTCGTTCTAAAACTGCAGAGTTTGACATATTCTAAATGGCACTGTTACACAGTCATTCTGGAGAATGTGTAAAAACAGAGCTGGACCTGTTTACTGTTCCCTACACACAGACTAGCATTGAGAAAAGTACATTTATCGAAATCCCACCTGTATCTGCAATCACTGATGGAGGGCCGATCGAGTTTTACATCTCATCGTCCGGTGAAGATTACCTGGATCTAAATGACTCATATATCTACACACGTGTGAGAATCACAAACGCTGATGGCTCAAACCTGGCTAGGGACGCTAATGTAGGATTTATTAATTATCCTGGATGCAGCATATTTAGTCAAGTTGATGTTAATTTGGGAGACCGCCTCATTAGTCAATCATCCAACACATATCCATACAGAGGTGTGATAGAATGTCTTATCAATTATAATAAGGACACTTTAGACACACAGTTCAGCACCGGGTTATTCTGTAAGGATACATCATCACACATGAATGACACATCTATAGAAGGAGAGAACCAGGGCCTGGTGACCAGAGGTGGCTACACAGCAAATAGCAGTATTGTTGAATTGATTGCACCAGTACATGCAGACCTGTTTTTTCAAGAAAAACTGTTACTTAATGGAATCGACCTGTCACTGAAATTTGTGCGCTCTAAAGACGAATTTGCTCTCATGACAGCGGATGCCAATGCATACAGAGTTAAAATTGTCTCAGCCAGTCTCTTTGTCAAGAAAGTTAGTGTATCACCGACCGTCAGACTTGCACACAGCAAGGCATTGCACCATGCAAACGCAAAATACACGGTAGACAGAGTGTCTTTAAAGACCTTCTCCATACCTGCAGGGGCTAGAATATCAACAAATGACAATTTATTTATGGGTAGGATACCTAAATTTGTGATCATTGCATTTATAGACAATGAAGCATACACTGGCTCCTACCAGCGTAATCCATTTCATTTTGAAAACTGCGATATAGAATTTATGTCTTTATATGCTGATAGTCAGGCTTATCCTGCTAAACCATTCCAGCCCAATTTCCAGAGAAAACACTATACCAGAGAATTTTACCAGCTGATACAAACCACAGGAAGACATTTAAAGGATAGATCCTTAGCTATTACGCGTGCGGACTTTGGTAACGGCTACACTTTATTCTGTTTCAATCTGGAAGCTGACGAAGGACATTCAGGGAATGTGTCGTTAATTAAAACAGGGAACGTGAGATTGGAAACCCGTTTCAGAAATCCACTACCCCGTACAGTGAACCTCTTGTGTTATTCGGTATTTGATTCAGTCATTGAAATATCTAACATGAGACAGGTGCTCTTGGACTACTATTGAGACAAAAACGGTCATGAACACTATAGAACTATCAGCCGTGATCGGCAGCATTATCAATAAAAACACACATTTCCTAGGCGTGTTAGCCTATGATCAGCTAACCACTGAACGGCTTCAAAGACTCCCTGCTATGAGTATTGTAAACACCCACCCTTCTACGATGCCCGGGGAACATTGGCTTGCTGTTTATATTTCGAGAGACAGACGCGGTTATTTTTTTGATAGTTTTGGTCACTCGTTAGACAGTTTTCCCCCAGCAATAAAGATGTTTCTTCTAAAAAACTGTTCCACTGTTTTATATTCAGGAAAACAAGTGCAGAACGACTTCTCCATCACATGCGGTCAACACTGTGTATTTTTTTTATATCATGTGCAAAATGGTGTATCTTATGAGCGTGTGCTTAACATGTATGGGTCTGATTTAATTTGTAATGATGCTATGGTGTGTCGATTTGTCAACAACATACAACCTGTTGCTGTATGCAGTGATTACGTGTGTGTGCAATGCGGATACTGACATGTACTAATGAGAATAATAAAAACAACATGAGAGCATGATAATCGAGTCAATGGTATTTATTATCAAATCTCGTATATAAATATATAGATTTACAACATACATTGTTTAAACATAAATAAAAGAAATCAAACATTAACCAGTAATAAAAAAGAAAAACATATATTTAACAGTAATAAAGACATAATATATTTAACAGTAATAAAATAAAACAAAACAAAACAATTTAGCAGCAATAAGTGAAAAAAAACATTACAGTAGAAAAAACACCAAACAGCAAATATTTTTAGCAGAAAAACAATTTCAGGTGCAATAAGAAAAAACCTGAATTCAAAAATCCAACCACTCTACAGGACCCCCCTTTAATTTGTTTTTTTTATTCTTTATTTTTTTAGTGTACTATGTCGCAGCGGTCCACCAGGGGTGATCTTTTTTGGTGTGTGTTTTAAAAAACCAGGGTCTTCAGACAGTGTGTGATCGGTTTTATACATGGCGACGGTCTTACGTATGCCTGTGTTAGATATGGCTGATAACGGTACGTTTAAATCTGAGACAGCTTTTAAAAACTCTGTCCAGCCGATAGGTCTCAAACCCTCAGAGGGTGTGTGTGTGGTTGTGACGCCTTTAATTAGATCATAAATGTGTGAACCAGGGATGGTGTGTTTATCAACAATAATTTCGCCTTTGTCGTTGTAAGAGATCAAGTGTGGCGAACGGCTCACCGCTGATAGAATAAGTTCTGCATTCCTCCTACACCTTTTAGGTATGTATGTTAAAACATTCTCCGCAACAAGATCCCTCACCCCTGCATCACCATGAACAGGCGATGTGTCCGTCGACTGGGGTTGCACATCCCTGTTAAATTGTTCAGGTAATGATAAAGACAATACATTCTTTTCACGGGCACCTTGTCTCACAAGGGTAAGGTATCTTTGGAGAATATCGCTGTATTTTTTAGCCTTCTCATACACATCTATGTCAGAATCTTGTAACACTTGTAACATCTCCTTGTCCAACTCGTTCTGAGACTGTTGTCTGATGCTGTCTGTTTGCTGCTGCTGCTGCTGCTGGTGTTGCTTTATTAAGTCCAACTGGTGTTGGGGTACCAAAAACATCTTTTGCACATGTTCCATTTTCACCTGTTTGCTATCAGACTGGTTATGAAAGGGATTGCAGCCCCTAATAGCGGCAGTAAAAAACCCTCCAGATTGGTTGATTGTCTTTCTCTTTTCAAAGTTTTTATTTTTTTTGTCTGCAATCAGTCTGATTATTGATTTTTTCTTTTCAGCTGTTTGTACTGCTGATTGGTCAGTGGTATGTTACCATGCAATACATTAAAGGCTATCTCACACAGCGCATTGATAAAATCTAAGTTTGAATTACTAATAATAACTCTGCGTAGAGTAGGAGGAGCCCTGTATATCATCTCCAACAGAGACAGATTCCTCCGCATGCGTGATGACATCCTTTCACCTCTTTGCTGATTTTTGTTTTGGAATGTAAACAACCGGACGCTCTGATAGTAAATTTGTTCTGAGTCTTAAATAGTCCGGGGTCTTAGCTTTATAGTCTATTAAAAGATACCCGTATGTTGTGGATGTGGCATCATTAAACGCTTCTATAAAATATTTAGTATTACCCGGAAACATTTGCCTACCTAAAAGCATAACCTGATATTTATCTCTCGGATTTTTAAACAATATTAGATAGTTAGTGTTCAAGGAAATGGTTCTACTGGATTTTCCTTGAATAAACAAATTCTGAACTAGATATATACAACTCAAATTCCTATGATGCACATACTTTGTGAACACATTTTGAACTTCTAAATTGTTAGCTGCATCGTTCATTACATCGTCTATAATTAACAAATTGTTCTTTTCTGCAGGAAGAAGGGTGTCATCAGCAAGAGATTCGGGTATACCGTTAACAAAGTTTATGTCTCTTATCTTAAGAAGCTGGTCATATAATGGCTGCCAGCATGAGTATATATATACAATATTGTCAATGCTGCATGATATAATCCGGGAAGAATTTTCAATTATGCTTTTAACAAAAAAAGTCTTGCCGCAGTTACTGGGACCGCTGACCACCATACTGAACGGGTGCTGCAACCGGGCGTCAAACCCCTGTTCTAATTTAAAATCCATAAGGTACAGTTGTATAGTCTGGGAGCACACGGCGCTTATTGTAAACAACTTTAACTTTTTTCACAATGGTTTTATTCTTCAAATGAAGCTTCTTTTTATCGCGTCTGATGCTATCAGACACGGCAACTAGGTGTGCGTCTGATGTCTGATTGGTTACAAACTTGTGGACTAAACCTTTCAAGGATTCATGGGTGACAACTTTTGAGTTTAGTGCGTTCAGTGTCACGCCTTTACATTTGACCTGGGTCTTGCCCAACGATGTGTGATACGCGTAGCATTTTGGCCCACCGGAAACAAATTCCGCTATGTAATCCTCCACACCACCCTCTCCACAGTCTAATTCGCTTGTGAGATCCCCCAGAAACGGACCTAGAGGAGGCATCCACTCGCCAGGGCGTGCCGTGAAAATGACACTGTCCGTGTCACAATACAGCACGCGCTGCTGCAAGTTGTCTAGCAAATCATACAGCATGAGTCTGGCGTGTGCAGTGGTCATGGCCCCGACAAAAACATTAACGTCCTTAACACGGGAAGCTCTACCATCAGCATGCCGCCACTGCACCATTGCGACGTCGTCAGAGATGAAACAAAACTGACGCACGTCGTACTGGTCGCTAAACATTAGCTGGCTAAATCTGGAAGGGTCTGTAATGAGCTCAGATGATGCCATATTTGACCTCATGCTGAAACGACCCCATAACGAGTTTAGCAACAGCTTGTTACAGTTACGAACAGCTTTATTTACACAAATCTTGGATGGGTCTAGCATTATTCCCTCCTTCTCATAATACTCGTCTATGTACTTCTTCTGTTCGTCAGGTGTCTTGACGTGTTCAGGATACCCCGAGGCCTCCTGTTTGAGTTTTAGGAAGGCTTTCACATAGTCTTTAAACAATGTGTCGGTCTTATTGGGGAAATGCCACACCTCATCAATAGCAAGAACCCTGTATCCCTTCTCAACAGCTTTTTCAAGCTCAAATGAGACCCAAGTGCCTTTCAATACCCGCTCACTGTCCCTGTGTCCACATGCAGTATGCTGGTTTTGGTCTTCAGCACACATGCTGCAGAGTGGAAACATCAGTTTTCCGTGGCACCTGTAGGGAAGGACGGGGTGAAAAAGACCCTTAGGGGGGAGCACTGTGCATTTAACAAAGCCGAAATAATTTTCTAGCTTGTCAAAGTTGGTGTAAATGACTTGAGGGTGTCCTACAGGATAGTCTTTTTTAGACTGCACTGTGGGATAGAGACTGGTGAAGTCGTAGTAAAATATTTTTTCATCACAACCAGTCTTGTGGTACAGCTTTATAGCATTTGTGCGACCTCCAAAAAGAGCGTCTCGGGGATTCATGCGTTCTGGCTTTCTGTATGTGTGCATGAAAGCCACAACTGTAGGGTCTGTCTGCTTCAAGGCAGCCCATTCACATTCCCACATCACTATTACGTTCACACTGTGTTGTGATCTCAGTGCATCAACTTTGTCACAAAACATGCGATGCAGCAGTCCATAGGATGCTTTGCTGACAGGATTAACTTCGCTCTCGGGGTAACAATTTAACACAGCCGTGGTGAAAACATCCTGCAAATTCATAAGCTGTATTACTTGTGGGGTCAAAACCGTCCACAAAATACGGTCCAACCCTCTGTTCGCCTCCTCTGAGAGCATGTTTTACCACTTTGTTGGTGGTGTGGGACACGTATTGAAGCCATTCGATAGAGACGTTAGAAAACGTCTTATTCTGCTCAACGTATGCCCCGTCATACGTGAGAGCGAGCGTGTCTCTAGGCAGAAACAGCGTTTTATACACACCCATACTAAATGCAGCCAAGGTGGTATACATGAATGGATCAACTTGTGTACAACCCAGGTAACGTGTCACGATAAATGCTGCATGCTTTACGCAGGACATCAACATCGTTAACACAGTAACGCCTGAGTTCAGCCTGAAAATCAAAGGGATTCTGTGAGGCAACCTGGTACCATTCCATGAATCGCACCTTATCGCTTTCAGACATGTACTCATAGCCGTAGAAGGAGGGGTCTGGGTACGGGCCCACATAATGCTCATTATCCCTCGTATTAAACCTGTGTGGGAAATGGCCCTTCTGCAGATCTTGAAAACCTAAAGCAGAGGGTATTTGGCAAGGCCCATGGGCAAAAAGCTGAACGAATCAATCCATCGCTGGTCATAGTCCCTGTCATACATCAAAATCACACGGCTGCCGCTCATTATGACACTAGGTGTTATGCACTGTCTGACAAAGTACTCGAGGAGTATGTAGTTGTCAAAGCCAGATGCATTATGTGCTATGAAAGTGTACCCACGAAACCTTGGGCGTCTGTAATGTTGCACAAACGCCTCCACACACTTTAATGTGTTAAATGTGAACTTATTGCCCTTCAGATCAGACGCACACACAAAGTTAGCCTCGTGTTTACCGTTGTGGTACCTAGTCTCGAAATCATATAAAATGTATTTATCGGTAGGCTTCTGTTTTTCAAACAGGCTGTATGAAACACTGATGGTCGGAGTCTCCGGTTAATTTAGGCTCGCGGCAGTGCTCGCATCTAGGCTGGGCACATCTGTGTGGCGATTTCTTGGATTCTTTATATGTGGTGCCCACAGTGCATGCAATGTTTCATATTATCACAGGGGATCATGTTGTGTTTTAATTCTGGTAATTTGTGTTGCTGGTAACAGTGTTGTGATTTGCAGATGCGGTTACAGTCGCTGCATTTCACTGTGGGACCCCTGTGGTGTTGACAGAGTGTATAACATGTGTTACATCTATGTTTACAGGAATGATGTAATGGTGAATTATATGTACTGTAACAGAAATTACACACATAGGATGCACCAAGAAAAGCGGTTGGGTTTAAAATCATGTGGTAATGTTGATTATGGAGATACATCATCAACGTGTTTGTGTTTGGCTCTTCATGTGTGAAAAAACATTCCAGGCGTTTACGCCCTTCTGTGTGGTAATAGATTACAATCTTAATGTTGAAGTGCTTCTCAAATTTACTGACATCTGTGAATGATACTTGCTGCTTGTCGCATAGACCTACTTCAGCATGCATCCGTTTAGCTGTAGCGAGTTTTTCTAGCTCAGAGGCTGATGAGTTTAATGAATGTGCTATACATAGGGAGAAGCACAAATTGTTGTGTGTGTTGTTTGGTGTGTATAAATGTCTGCCTTTCTTTGAGAGAATCTCATCATAAGGGATTTGTGCCAGTCTTAAGCGAGCCCCACCACTACTGTTCTGAGCTACCGTGACAATAAACTCTAATTCATCATCACCGATAGATTCATCATTACTCTGCATAACTTGTGCAATTCGATCGAGAAACAGCTCCGGATCATACCGATCATCAGCGTTTAAAACAGCCTGAACATCTGAAGCCAGCGAGGGGCCACGCAGGACCTACGTTTAGAACGCTGCCCTGGTTGAGATCCACCCACAGCTCGGTCTACCACATTGGCTAAGCACTCGCGCACTCGCGCAGGTACTTGTTCTGGATGATCAAGACTTATACCCCTAAAATCAAGGCGCTCACGCAATTCGCGAGCATTAAAATTAGGTATCTCTCTAATGTGTGGCTGGGAGCGCCTGCCAGATCCAGATTGCACAACGGGCTCAATCACGATAGTATCACTTTGTGAGAAATTTACAATGACTGAGGGGGTGTGTGGTGTTGCAGCGGTGCCCGGACACGCATGTGCGTCTGTAGTACTAGTAGAAGCGGTAACAGACTCAATAACAGCAGCAGCAGCAGCAGCAATACGGTTAGCATCAGTAACAACAGTGGTCCGAGCATCACCTGATGTACTACCACTATTATTAACAACAACAATAGACACATCAGCAATAGCAGGCGTAGGAACAGTCTGACGAGGATGTGTATCAGATGAGGCTGATGCAGGCACACTATTAAGTCTAGCTACAATATTGTCTAATTTGTTATCTGTTTCTTCAGCCCACTGCATAAAGCCTCTAAGTCAAAACATCTAACGGACTGGAGGTTCCGTTATTATGTTTAAATAATTTATTTGGAGGGTCCATGGTCTGGATTTTAAAAGTCAGGGACTTGAAATTTGCTGCAGATGATGTCTAATGTACTACACACTTTTTTTATGAATTTGATAAACTGTTGGTTTGTATCTGTGCTTCTTGTGGTATTGATTGAGTCTAGCTTCAATCAAACATAATTTATCAACTAATGAAGCTATATGACTCTGTTCAACAGGTTGAGCGTCTGAAACCTTCATGTAAGCATCATACGCCTCTGATATTTGAGAGTCTGTTATACCGTCGTCTTCAAAATCTACGTGTGAATCAATGCTATTTCTGACACATTCTGGTGGGGTGGGTATATGAACAAGATCGAAATCTGATATACTGTATTCAAAAACATCAGAGAAATCACGAGGCAAGCACTCACTCGGGGGTGTTGCAGGACCGCTGATGAAGATCGCTTCTGATTCTCCACTGTTGCACAAAGCTCCAGGTTTTTGTTGTTCTGGGAGGTCGATACTGTTTAAACATTCCAAAAACGTCTGGAGTACGGTGTCCTGATCATTATGTGGAGGGGTACTGTGCTGCAGTCTGTGAAGATAGATATGTGTTAAAACATTTATACATGTACCCATTTCAAACAGAATAAGCGTGTCTCCCTCTCTATCTCTTTTTATCTAATTTATATATATACCTTGTAGTGTGCGTTATTCCTGACGGCCCTGGTTCTCCGCACATAAGGTTCTCTGGCGTGGCTCTGTATGTGTAAAACGGTCGGTTTTAGAACATTTGGAATTGTTTAAACCCATTTGCTGTTTTTTTTAAATACACAATTATACACCCCGTTGTATACATACCTTTTGTAAGGATGGGCTCTGTGGTCGCGGTGTCTGAAATGTTTTCCTGCTCAGTTTGTTAACCCTGGAACAAATCAAAGAAAAACTCTGTTATTATATAATTTAAAACAATCGCAGCTTAAAACATACATACGATTAAAAAATCGCGTAATTCTGTACACACCTTGTGCCTGTTAGAGATGTTGTTCCATCTTTAAAATCCCCCGTTTCTAAAGAAAAGGGTGCTGTGCCGTTCTCCCGAACTCCTGAAAATTAAGCTTTTGTTTTAGGAAAAAAAGATAGTTTGAATATCCATATAATATGTTAACATAACACTTTTAAAAATACAATAATAGTTTTTGTTTTACTTACCGCTTAAGATGTCCCATGTTATAAAGAACGATGATAGTTTTGATGTCTCAAAGAAAGTGATGTTTGTCGCGACGAATGCTGAGTTCACCCTGAGCTTCGCATAGGTCTCGTTAATACCTTCTCCAGGAACAATGCAGTACACAACTGCTTCACACCTTAAAGTTCACACTCCCATGCTACTTCCCAGAGTTCTCGAAGAGACCAAAAAGACACCTAGTCTGGAGGTCCTGTTTCCCACCATCAACCTTACTACAAGCCCACCCTCCCCCCCTACCATTTGTCTAGACAGGTTTGCCTTAGTTCAACATTGCGAAATCCCGATTTTTAAATAAAATGGATCGCATCAACCCTGGAAAGAAAACTAGTTAAATTAAATAAAACGCTTGTGAACATGCCGACATTACCCATTCGGAAGAAATTCCCAACTTGTGGCCGTTTCAAAATAAATTGCATGTATCGCAGCAAAGCTGAGATATTGTCAGGTTTATAAAATTAGTCTAGCCTCAGTACACAACTGCTTCACACCTTAAGAGTTTCACACCTCCCCAAGCTACTTCCCAGAGTTCTCGAAGAGACAAAAGACACCTAGTCTGGAGGTCCTGTTTCCCACCATCAACCTTACTGCACCCCACCCCCTACCATTTGTCTAGACAGGTTTGCCTTAGTTCATCATTGCGAAATCCCGATTTTTAAATAAAATGATCGCATCAACCCTGGAAAGAAAACTAGTTAAATTAAATAAAACGCTTGTGAACATGCCGACATTACCCATTCGGAAGAAATTCCCACTTGTGCCGTTTTCAAAATAAATTGCATGTATCGCAGCAAGCTGAGATATTGTCAGGTTTATAAAATTAGTCTAGCCTCAGTACACAACTGCTTCACACCTTAAGGTTCACACTCCCCAAGCTACTTCCCAGAGTTCTCGAAGAGACAAAAGACACCTAGTCTGGAGGTCCTGTTTCCTCAATGTCTGGGAGGTGTGGGGTGGGAGGTGTGGGGTGGGGTGAGGGGGTGAGGGGGGTGAGGGGGTGGGGGGGGGGTGGGGGCAAAAAAAGTGCAGGTGTATTACTACTCAACAAAGGAAACACAAATTAAGATTTTTGCTATTAAACAAATTTCAGCTGCTCCCACATTCACTGTTGGTTGCCACACTGGATGGAGCCACATGTTTAATTTAGAAGTTTGTTTGTTTGTTTTTACATCGGATGGTCATCCTGACGCGTCCTCCTCATGGTGTCTCCTAGTCTTAAACCACGGGGCTTTCACTTATTAGGTGACTGTGTGTGTAAATCACTACACTAGGAGTCATTATTCCACAAAGGACACAACCTTGTGTTATAATTTATCACTAATTTAAATTCATCATTTAATTGACTGAAAAATGATCATTTCTGTTAAATGCATCAAGCCAGTATTTGCAGATTACACACTGTCATAGACCAGGTTAGCTTTAGATCAAGTCTGGGGTTAACGTTATGTAAATTAAAGGAAAATGAAAAGGAGAGGAAATTAATTTTTCCTTACTTTCCTCAGTCTAACTGTAAGCTCTCATTCATCTTGTCTCGTTGAAAAGGAAATCTTATTTCTCCTCTACTTAACTGGAAAGGATGCTTTGCTCATCCATGCTACCTAATTCAAATCCTTCCTATTTAATTCCTTCTTAAGTAGGAAAACTTCTTGCTTCCTGAACTTAAAAGCCTGTTTTTCCCTCTGATTTTTTTCCTTTTTCTCCTCATACCCAAATCTTCCTTTCTGCTGCCTCGCAGTACATTTCCCATTGCACTACTGTTTTTACGTCCTACATTAGAGGCTTTCTTTCATTCTTCTTACTATGTTCTCATACTATATTACTTAGCGTCTTTCTCTTCCTACCAGAGAATCTCTGCCTGTGTATTAATGTTAAAGGCTTTTTGTCTTTGTCATTTGTGTCTTTTCACACCAACTGTTTATGACACTGTGTTAATGTCATGCTGTAGAAAGAAAATTCATGGACATGAAATGTGTAATTTTAGAGCATCGCAATTCTCAGTGTGGACATTTCCTCTCTTTCCTCAGTTTGTTTGTAGTATTTATTATTTGCAGCAGATTCAAAATTCTTTACCATTCACATAAAGAAAATGAAAAGTATAATGAGAGATACACAAAGGTACACAAAGACTAACATTTTTAAGGTGTGCTACGTCAACAGAAGAGCATTCTGAGGTTTAGCAACAAACACTTATGTGGTACAGGACAGACGTCCTGGCTACAGATGTCATCATGAGAATCTGCAACTTTGAAGAGATCAGAACTTTTAAAAAGCTTTCATTTTCTAAGACAAGTGAACAAAACCTGGTTCTCTACCTTCCACATAGACTTTGTGTAGTGTTCTGTTGCCGAGTGTAGCAACTCTGATTAAACACCAAGCTAAACCTTTATATGAATACAGGAGTCCGAGTAGAGTTGACCTTTTACTCTCAGAATCTTCATTTGACAAGCGGTGAAAAACTGTAGATGAAAAGAAATACAGAATAGAAAAAAATGACCATGTTTACATAAATATTGCATCATGAAAGAACTCAAAATATGACTTTACATCTTCGTATTAGCTTGAGCAACAGTAATGATCATCAAAACTAATGCCTTTTTAACACGTACAATCGACCTTCATGAACTACAAATTCAATTCAATTCAATTTTATTTATATAGCGCCAAATCACAACAAAAGTCGCCTCAAGGCGCTCATAGGTACAGAGAAAAAACCCAAACAATCATATGAGCCCTATGAGCAAGCACTTTGGCGACAGTGGGAAGGAAAAACTCCCTTTTAACAGGAAGAAACCTCCGGCAGAACCAGGCTCAGGGAGGGGCGGGGCCATCTGTTGCGACCAGTTGGGGTGAAATAAAATAAAATATAGTTTTTAACAACTATGCTATTCATACTTTCTTAACACCTTCATCATGAAATATATACAGGTAGCTCACCAGGAAGTGAGGTTATTAGCAAGTTCACCTTCAAAATAAAATCTTCTTATTTAACATTTTTTAAACCTTTTTACTGTTCTTTCTAACTTAAATACATACAAATGAATTATTTTAAAGATAAATGACATAAATGCCTTGAGGCATCACACTTTGCATACTGCATGGATTAGTCCCAGTGTGCGCTCGAGCTAAACGTTATCACTGTCTTGAAACTATGATGTGATAAGTGAAATATTGATGGGAAATGCATTTCTTACCTAATGTCAGTACGGACATATCATCCACAATGTAGTCTTACTGTGAGCGTACCTGCTTTATCCTTCATTTTTCACACTAAAGAGGACTGTATTTTTGTATTTAGTAGCCTTCAGATGCAATATTGTTCTGTAATTTCTCTTCCATTAAATTTCAGCTGTGAAAATTCAAATTGTAATACTCAAACACAGCTATCTGTTCTCCACAAACTGAAGTTCTAATTTCATTAACTAAATACGTAGAAGCCATATGTTGTTAAAATCTCTGCAGTGTGCAGCCATCTTTCTCTAGCAAAGGCACATCTTTCATAAAACTCATGTTCCAGTGCATTTACAAGGAAGCTGCTTTCACTTACACACTTGTATGTACGTAATTTAATTGATGTAAAAAGATAAACAGGTAGATAACAAAGTTTGAATCCTAATTTCACACTGACCTCTGCTTTATGCTGTCATTTGGCGTCTGAGTGGTTGTTATTTGTTTCATTTGGTGACTCGATCCCGACAGTTCCTGATATCCTGTTCAGTGTGAAGAGTATGAATGCTACAAAGAAATGTAGACAAAGATTCCTCCTTATCTTATTTCATGATGGTTAAAACCAGGAGTGGCTGCATACATACTTAAATACTGGGCCAATACTTTTTCATAGCACTGTAGCTTCAACAGTCTTTCCCGTAGCTTCATGACATGCCTCGTTACAGCTCTGCACATCCTCCTTGTTCTTAAAGACGTGATGGTGTTTGATTTGTTATCCTGGCTCTCACCTTCTGACAGAGAGGTGGGCAGAGGGCCACTTTTACATTCTCAGTCTGCTGGGAGCAGATGGAGGAGGAGACACTGTCACCTCCTCTCAGTCACACACACTGAGGTGACAGAGCCAGAGCAGATTCTTCTTCACGGAATCACACTTTTCCCACACTGAACACACAACACTGCACACTGGGTTTGTTATAGATTGGAAATTAGAAGGAAGTTTATAAAGCATAGTCAAATAAAAGCCACGCACCAAGGTTGAGTTGCAGGTGGTTGATGTGTCGGGTTATGGGGTTTGTGTGTGTCTTTGTGTCTGTTTCCCTTCCTTGTGTTTCCTCCATGTTTCCACATCTATCATGTTATCTACGTTTCCCAGTCGCCATGTGTTTCATGCTCTATTGTTACAGTCTACGTCTATATGTTCCTGTTTTATTCTGACAGTCTCAGTGTGTTTAGTTTTGCTTCCTCTGTCTCGTTGTGTGTAATTTGTCTCAGCTGTGTTCCCATGTGTTCTGCTCCCTCCTCAGTCCTCCTGTATTTAAGCTTTCTTTCACATATCACTCCAGTCTTGGCCTCCCTTCACTGGTTGCCTGTAAATTTTAGGTTTCATTTTAAAATTTTAGTTCCAACCTTTAGGGCCCTACATGGTCAGGTCCTCAATGTTTATCTGACCTGCTGAAACCACATACATCTTCTCGGGCTTTAAGGTCATTAGATCAGAGACTGCTGGGTGGTACCGCGCACCGTTTTAAAACTCGTGGTGATCGGGCCTTTCAGACGGTGGCACCACGGTTGTGGAATTCTCTCCACTGTCTCTTCGCTGCACGGACTCCATTGATTCTTTAAGAAACAGCTGAAGACATTTTTAGAAAAGCATTTGATTAATTTCTTCTTATGCTGTTTTTATAGTTTATTGTTTTACGTTGTTTTATTTACTGTATATTGTTTTATATTCCCATTCTGTTGTAAAACACTTTGTGATTTTTATCTGTGAAAAGCGCTATATAAATAAATTTTACTTACTCAATTAAATTTTTACTTACTTACTTTCTGTTTCCCTTTGTCCAGCGTTGCATTCTCCCTCATTCCCCGCCGTGTGTCTGCCTGCCTGCCTCATATAAGTTTAGTTAATAAAGTTGTATTTTTGAGTTCATTTTCACCTCTATGAGTCTGTGTTGTGGTCCTCCCTTCCTGTTCACATGGCCAGTTTATGACAGATGAAGTGATTTATGAAAAACAAAATGGTAAATGGCTGTATTTGTATAGCGCTTACTAGTCCCCCCCTAGGGACCCAAAGCGCTTTACACACCAGTCATCCACCATTCACACACAGGTGGATGACTGCCATCAGCCCTTCTGGCCAACACCAGTAGGCAACGGGTGAAGTGTCTTGCCCAAGGACACAATGACCGAGACTGCCCGAGCGGGGCTCGAAACGGCAACCTTCCGATTACAAGGCGAACTTCCAACTCTTGAGCCACGATCGCCCCTGAGTTAGATTTGGGAGCAACAAGCTTTAATGTTACTGTCAGATACATAATTCATCCACTTCAAAAGGAAATAAATGCAAATATGGGCCTGGACTCTTTGAAGTTT